>NC_091821.1:333472891-333525391 GCF_038994185.2 Dermacentor albipictus
GTATGTGTGTGTGTGTGTGTGTGCGTGAGAGTAGGGGACGAAGACTTCGTCCATGTGTTAAAATTTGACGACCGACGACACCACTCGCATCGTTGTCGTTTGAGTGTCGCTTGTTTTTCTGCTAAACATACGAAGATACTTAATTCACAGTTTTGGCAGTGTTTCGTTCTTCACTGTCGCTGCAACGTGAATCACTATTTATAGATGTATCTCATTACACTAGGGACCATCAACCGCCTACAGAACGCGTCATGAAATTTTAGTTCAAATCTTAAGGCCACAAATTATATTGATTGAACCGAGCATGCCGTTCACGGTTTAAGTAGGGATTGCAATTTTTAAATTGGCAGAATGTCGCGAAAAACAGTACACTGCGTCACTTTGCGGTGAAACCTTCGTACTTTCTAGAGCAGGATATTGACCATGTAACCTCGGAGTATATTACGTGAGTCGGCTGCTATTAAATGCGCCATATGTATTATTTAAATTCGCAGCCTTTATATGATACACTCTTAGAAACATTTACACCCTTTGGGGCATATCTTGTCCCACAACAATAATCGTCATCTGTCTGGCCCGCGTTTCCTTTCTTTAACGCTGCGAGCCTGGTACTTCCCAGTCACGAACGGCATGCGCGTTATCAGTGTGACACAGCTTCTCGACAGGAAAGTAGCGAGCGCCGAGCTTTCAAGAAAGGAAACGCAAGCAAGGCAGATGATGATTATTGTTGTGGGACAAATATACACCCCAAAAGGTGCAACCGTTTTAAGAGTGTAGAGGCGCTCGCGCTTCAGTTTGTGCGAACTACGATTCAAAGAAAGTTTGCGCTTACAGGCGGCGTTGCCTTGGCGGTAAACGAGTGAAACGGCAGCACAGTGACGTCCCTCATTGCATAGTGGCACCCATGAGGACTTTTGTACGTGTGTGAATTTGTGAAAGAGTATACTTCGAGTGATGTGCTCTCTCTGTGAGATACGAAAATGCCGATGCATTAACATCGGCTCGATTAACAAGATAACCTACGGCCGCACTTGTCTGCTTCCCCTCAATGCAGATGTGTAATCGCTGTGGCACTCGCCTTTCACTGCTACCTTCCAGCGTAAGACTTAATAAACTCGATCGCGACTGCAGGTAAAAAAAGTCTGGTAAAGAGATGTTGCACTACGTTTTCTGCGTTACCTTTGCAGGACTGAACACTCTAACCAGTTGCATAATAAAAAAAAACACACGCACGCACGCACGCACGCACGCACGCACGCACGCACGCACGCACGCACGCACACACACACACACACACACACACACACACACACACACACACACACACACACACACACACACACACACACACAAACACACACACAAACGGGTGCCATAAATATTGAATACCAATCCCTTTAGAAATATTCGCCCACGCTCACTTGCACTCGAGAACGTACGACAGCATTCCCGTCGACGCGCTATCCCATAGACGTGACTCCTTATACAGAATCTATGAAAACATTAGCGAATTTGCGGGTACATTGCCTTGCACCGATCGCTAACTTCATAATAGAGATAATCTGGCGTAAAACAGTCGCCTGCAAGAAGCTAAATATTGTACGCATTACACATAGGCACCAACCTCTCCTTAAATACATTTAATAAAAGGAAAGTATGGTTGTTTGTTAAATAAGAGCATTAGTACTAGGTATTAAGCGCTTAATGTGTAATCTTGATGAAAAGGTTGTCCGCAGAGAAGGGCCTAATTCGCCAGATAGGGCTGAATATTCACGCCATACGAACGGTAACTACATAAGATGCTTAGCCAATGTTTTTTTGTGTCCTAGGTGCTCAATTAAAAAGTGATCAAGTTGAAGACTATGAAAAACGGATTGTGGACAACATACTTTATAAGTCCCTGCTGCAGTATGTCTTTGAAACGGGCTTCCACGCTTATATTTAACTCCATAATTGCGTTATGCCACGTGGCAACCAAAGCGAAAAAAAAAAGAAGGAAAGCTGCATATGATATACTCTGTGTTTGCGAGTCAGGACGATTCTGTCTAGAGTGCTCAATGACATCTATTCAGTTTATTCTGCTACATAATATTTTGGATAGCTTCAATCGTAAAATGTAACATCCGAGACTCAGTGGTTCTAGTGACTGTATGTTGTGCCGAATATTTCCGCATAGAGATGGACATGAAACTATGATTCCAGGTCATAAGATCACTCCCGAGAATGTTCACGCGCTGCCCGCTTTTCAAGGCAGTGCTCACGCTGTTCAAGCAACACGCACTCTCATGTGCTAGAGCCAGTGCCCGCAAAAATCTCGCTTCACGGTTGTTCACTGGGAGTCGTTCTTGTGAGTTGAGCAATTGCTTTCTTCAACGAATTCGTCACCTGCCTAAGGCTTGATGAAATCAACATTTTTGTTACGAAAATGTCGTCACTGTATGCGTAACTGCAATGTTATGGAATGATAAAACCGTGTGCGCCCTTAATATAACAACCGTAGCGATTTTCTGGAGAGAAATTTGTCCAGTGACATTACATAGCCCGAGTTCCGAAGTCAAAGCACTACAAGGATGAAGGAACGCCCACCGGCTTCCGCCTGCCCTCGCATCGTCCAGTGTGGCTTCATTGGCGGCTGCGCGCACTCCATGCAAGTGGGCGCATCGGTGTTTATATTTCTTGTCCGCACCCGCACATTCCCACCCACGACTGGCCTGGAGACAGCAGCCGCAGTAATAATACAGTCCTAATGGCTTTTGCCATCCTTCACGACTAATGGCCGCGCAAGCTCCGGCCTAGCTCACGCGGCGCTTCTGCTTCTGGTCTCACTGCCCTCACCGCTGCTGCTGCTGCTGCTGCTACTCAGCATAAACGGCCTCTCCGATTGCTCCCCCTCTACTCTCTTTGTGCAAAGGGGTTCCTCGCAACCGCTGTTTACAGTTGAGCCCATTTTTACTTCATCGCACTCGCTCTTGTTTTGCGAACCCTGCCGCGCGCGGGGCATCTAGTGGCAAAAGGAAGGAAGGGTGGCGAAAGTGAAGAGGCTGCGGGGGCGCCAATGCTGCTGCCGCTGCTGCTCGTGCGGCAGCGCGTGCTTGCACGCAGAGGCGGAAGAAGAAAAGCAGCGGATGCGGCGACGCTGCCGCGACTGTTGTGGACAACCGAGGCGCATGCGAGTGGCGGCGCCTGAAGCTCATTTGGGGAAGGAGGGGGAAAGCCCCGGCTTCTTCTTGCGCCTTCCTTCCTTCCTTCCTTTTTCGTTGCTCTCTCTATCTCGCCCTCTATATCCTCAACCTCGCGCTCTCGACATCCTGTACTCTTTAACAGACGCACTTGTTTTGCGTCTGCTTCGTGTTTACAAGCGCGCGCGCTTTGCTTGCGCGCGTGTTCGCAGCAGCGGGTCGCGGCTCGCTCGAGGCTTTCCCCGGCGCCCAGAGGAGTGGGAGCTCTCCTCTCTCTTATCCAGACGCCGGAACAAGAGAGCCGAGGAGAGGGGCGGCAACAGAAAGACCGCGTTGACGGGGAGAGCGTGCGGGAGCGAGAGGGGGAAGGCGCGCAGCAGCGTTCTTGCTGGCTGGCGTCGCAATGTGTATCGGTGCCTGCGTGTCAAGAAAACGTGCCCGAAGCCGTCGCGGCGCGCGAGGCACGGCGAACGGCAAGGCGCGCGCGCGATGAGATAAAGGGTCCCCGCGCACCGCGACCCACCCCCGAGCCCTCTTCTGTGTCCTACGTCTCCGGGTGTAGGGCTGGGCCGCGCTTCTCAGCCCGGCCCTAGCGAGCGAAACGGGCTGGGTCCGTCTTGGAGAAATTCACCCGCTGTTATACGCCTATCAACGTCCCCGCTCTTCGCGTCACCCGCTAAGCGGGGACGGGAAGGGCGCTGAGGTTCGCGTCATCGAGAGGTGGCGGGTGCCTCGAGAGTTTCGGGATATCCCGGACGGCCACCTCTTCACGTGATGGCCTCTTTCTGTTGCTTTCATTTTCTTGCGATCGGGAGCATTCTCTTCTTAGACTTTTAAGGACCCCTTGTCATTACTCGCCTACATTTTGTCATTATACGCTGGTACTATTCTTGCGTTTGTTTCTTCGTTAGCGCCGTCTCTCGAGCCTATTTGGTAGAGACGGTTCTGTGCGTAAAGAGTTTTCGAATACATTTGAATCGGCTTAGTTCTTCGGTGCCGCCGCAGTTTCCTTGTTATTGCTTCCGACGTATCCCCGTTCTCTTCTCTTTGCCGTAGCAAGCCGGTGAGAAACGGCTGTATTTGCACGAATGATTCACATACACGTTGCCATTATTATAGTGGCTGCACAAAAATCACACGGCTGAGAAGGAAGCGAACGCTACCGGACGAATGCTATACACTGAGCAACGACGCCTTCGGTTAATGTCCTTGGTAAATTGAATTCTGTGATTTTGCGTGCCAGAACCACGATATGATTGTGAGGCAAGCCGTAGTGGGGGACTCCGGATTAATTTGGCCACCAGGGGATCTTTAACGTACTCCCTATACGCGGAACACGGGTGTTTTTGCATTTCGCCCCCGTCGACATGCGGATGCCACGGCCGGGATTTGACCCAGCGACCTCGTGCTTAGCAGCGCAACACCATAGCCGCTAAGCTACCGCGGCGGGTAGGACCTTGGTAAGTAAATAGTTTATTTCTCAGGCGCTTCGAAAGAACCGCTGGAATAACCCATGAACCTTTCATACCCTACCTCAACGTATGGTTCTCCCAAAATGTGACAGCGAAAATATGTGCCTGTGACGTGTGGAGGGTCTTTTCCGGCATTTATTTTCCGACCCACGATAATCTTGGTGCCATTATAAATGAAGCTGTTCAGCCTTACAGTTATGACGAGCAATGTACCAGACGTTGTTGGAACGCGGAATGTTTGCATCCATGTCCATCTGAGACGTGGCCACTAATTGCTTAGTTAATGGTGTAGCGAGGTGCTGACGCACATGGCACGAAGTACAGCTGGCAGCTAATTCAGTCTGCTAACCAGGAAGGTAAATTTTTGAGTAGGAGGAACAACATGGGCGACCCTCAAGGAACCAACAAAAACAGCACCAGAATCCTCCACTAATGATGCTGTGCAGTTAATGATAGTGTTTAAAGTGTACGGGGATTATACTGCTTGTGAACACCTCGGTTCTCGGCTTCCTCGGCAAACTAGTACTATAAGGAACTATAGCTGTCCTGCTCACAGGGGAAATGTCTGAGGAACCTTACTTGATTCATCCTTTTTTTCTTTACTCACACAGTGTTTTCGTCTATTGGCCACTTCATATTTATTGACACGTTGCTTTTTTGCTTTGAAGAATATATCAGCCCAACAGCTCGTGTTTTGCTGAACTGGGTGAACAATGTCTGTAACAGCTTTTGTGAAAATACTTAAAATTTAAGTTCCTACTTTTATAAGAGCTTCCTCTCGTCTCATAATCACTGACAATGTCACTGTAGCTCTTTAGCAGTACTACTACAGAGCTTCCGCTCTCCCTCCCTCCTTCACACACACACACACTCACACACGCAGAGTGTGATTGTGAAGAGGAAGAGGCGCGCACGCACACGTACTCGCGCGCACATTCCTCCTCTCTCCTTCCAGTGCCACGACAATAGCTCGCGAACTTCTTTCGCTGCGTTTTGCTAGCTTTCGTCTTAAAAGTGCACCTTAAGTTCTGCTGACGCATACAATAAAACATTACCGCGTTAAGCAAAATAAATAAATCAATAAAACAGGTGACAAACATGTTAGTGTGCCCAGGCGTCCAAACCTGCTAAGCGCGACGCCTTCCCGCCTGCCAGAGGGGAGAAAAATTTCTTAAAAAGCCAAAGAAAGGCTTAGGAACCAAAGAGCCGCTTTAACCTGCGCTCCATGCAGACGTGCGCCCATCGTGCGTGAATGGCGCGGCATCCGCTCTGTTTGCTCGGATAGGCGCGGCCCGTTCCTGCTGCTGCTGCTGTTGATGCTTCACGCCGGGTGGAGAGGTACGGTGTGATTGGTGGCTCGGCTTCTTGCTTCTACCTCGTTTTCCTTGTCGTTCCGCCAGTTGTTGTCGCTTACTTTTCTTTTTTTTCCTCGTGCGTTTCCAAACGTTTGCGACGACGCGCGTGTGCGCAAGACGCTCGCAACGAGCGCCCCCAAGTGCCAAAGTGCGGCGGCGTTGAATATTTCACGCGGTTTCGGCGCCAGCGCAGTCCTGGCTGACACCACCGCTCGGCCTGCGCTGTGCGCCATCCTCCGCTGCTGCACTCTGCGCTCGTGCCATAACGCGTGGGCCTGCTTGACGGACGGCCCCGCGCCACCCTCCCCCTTGCGCCGTTTTCACTGCATGGCACGAAGGAGGCAAGCGCCCGGCATGCGTTTGCGCTATCGCGGCGTTGTAGACGGAACCGGCCCGAGTTTTGAGAAATGACGCCCCCACCCTTCCACGCTACTCTGAAGGAAAGCGTTGAAAGATTAAACAAAAAAAAAGAAAGAAAGAAAAGAGGTCCCAAGCATGCAGCGTGTACAAGCGGCCTAGAAGCGAGGCAGCCCGAAGAAAATTTCTGATGGTAAATAAGAAGACGGGAGGAGAGCGATGGGCTTCCGCAAGGCGAGAAATTTGAGGGAAAAAAAAAAGAAGTGAGAAAAACGAGGTGAGCGCGACAGCCCTGATAGAAGAGAGGATGGGGAGGAGTAGAAGAAAGAGGAAGAAAAATTGAAAGGAGGTGCGGAGAGGCCCGTCTTCAATCTTCATGAGTCAATCTTCAACTCCGTCGATTTGGAAGGTGATCATCCGCAACCCTATCGCGCAACGGTGTGGACGTTTAGACTTGGCGGTTGGCCAGAGGGGCGGAAAATCTGTGTTTTGATGAGACAACCTCCCCTTGCTGGAGGCGTCTAGGGCGCGTTTGGCTGTCCGCGACGCGACGATAGTGCACGACGACGTGTCGCTGTCCCTATCCTTGCTTAGGATGGGCCGTCTCCTGGATGACAGAGACGAATTAAGAAAAGAAACGGCCGGCCGGCGTTAATAAATCATTCACACGACCGGTTTCTTCGCGAAACTCCCTCCCGTCTTGCGCGTAATGCGACCGTGCCTGGCGAACGCTATTATAAATCGTGGAAAATTTTGCCACTGAAACGTGGCCTTATCATGCTGGCGTTTTCCCGCTCTTTTGCCGCCAGAAGCTGCACGAGACCGCAGGAATCTTGACGCAGGAGCGTTTGTATAGTCAGGAAGCTCAAACTTGCGAGTGCAGCGGCATGCAGCTGTAATGCGCCCGCGGAGCACTTTTTTGCTTACAACTGGCACTGCTGCAATGGGACAGCGTCACGATGTTCAACGTCTCCAGGTCACCGAGCACGTGGCCGGGAATCAGACTTGACGCTTCAGTTGCGCTCGTAATCTAAAACCAGAGCTCAAAAGTCGCGCAAGGCGACTATTCCCTGTGTTACCCTGCAGAGGCTTCAGATATCGGAAAGTCGCGTTCAACATCATAGAGATTAGAAAAGTGCAACGCATGTTGGATCGCCTTTTCACAGCTGCACGAGCCACACATGCGTGTGTCTGCCATTCCAGTAAGGAATGAGTGCCCTTTTCCAAAAGTCATCACGTAGTCCCACGTCTCGCAGGCTTACAAAGCAACGCGGGCATCATTAACGCTCATGAAATCGAGTGCCTTCAGTTACCTTGTAGGCGCCATCAGCAGCGCCTCATGTTCGCAATGTTAGTGCCTCCCTCCCTCTTCTTCAGTCAATTTTAACTCATTTCCCTATTCGTAGGGTAGCAAACAGGAGGCGCCCCGTCTAGTGGTTTCCCTTGCTGCACCCTCCCCCCCCCCCCCTCCTCTTCTTCCTTGGAACATCAGCGTCGACTCAAAGGCGCCTCCATTGAGCGGCCAAGCGTTCACTAGGAGTACACTAGGCGCTGCGCCTGAGCCCATTTAGCGAACGTCGTAAAGCTGTCGAGTAAGTTTTTGCACTTTCAGAATGGTCGGATTACAAAAAAATGAGGACACAGCTAGACAATTAATGGTACCGGAAGAAAACTATAGCGAACTCATGAAGAAATAATTTATTGATAGCCTCGGCCGTCTAGCGACGCATAAAACCACAATAGTACTGCTGCATTTCCTCAAATCCGACAGCTTGCGACCATACGGCGAACACTGCAGAGGATGTGAGTGCGTGCTGCAAACTTTTCTTCTCTCCTCTTCATTGTTCTTTCCGTGTATATTAGCGTCGCGTAGAGCCTGGTTAACCTCTCGCCTCTTTACCTAATCATCCCTCTCTCTCTCTCTCTCTCTCTCTCTCTCTATATATATATATATATATATATATATATATATATATATATATATATATATATATGTACACAGGGTGTTTCAGCGAAAGGTTGCCTGTGGCAGATAGCTCAGTTCTACTTTATGAGCCCGCCCGTCTACTCGAAGCAGCGACCACTACTTGCACATAAAATTGAAATGCCAAATCTAATAATTAACAAGAATTTGCTAATTAACTTTTTAGCTAATTATCTTGTGACCAGTATTGCAATTTACAAATTCTAGCAGCGGACTTCGCAAGGCGGATCCACTTGGAACGAATCCTCAGGACGGCACCAGTTTCGAGATATAAATTCCTGAACTTTGCGGGGAAATTGCACTGGCCTTCCAGTTACTTGTGGGCTTCAGTGCAAGAGATGACGTTTTGCTAACAAATTAACTGGAACGCCGATGCATTTCTGCGAAAACTTCGGGAATTTATATCTCGAGACTGGTATCATCTTGAAAATTCGTGCCAAGTGGATTCGCCTTGCGAACTCCACGGCTAGCATTTGTAAATTGCGATATGGGCAATACAATGTAATTAGTCAAAACTTAATTAGTGTATTCCTATCAATTTGTCGATTTTGTATCTCAATTTATTGTGCAGGTATTGTCCGCCGCTTCGAGTAGACCAGCTAATGATCTAGAATTGTGATATAACTGCCACAGGCAACTTTTAAAGATTTTTGAAAGTGTTCGCTGAAACGCCCCGTACATATTCTGTGTGTGTGGCGCGTCTGCGACTCGAATGCGCTGTCGCGCTTCTAAGTTATGCTGCATTAGTTGCAGTGGTTTATTTCAGGCTACAAAACGTGCAGCACACTTTGAAACCTGCTACAGAGCTATTACAAATCGTACTCTGTGGTAGAGTTAGGATTCCTTAGGTCTTCCTTGCGTTTCATTTTATGTTGACGGCACGTTACAGTTAAATTTAGCTTACTGTGTGCTCGATCATGCGTGAATACGGGTATTCGCTCAAGTTCACTGTTTCCGTTAGTAAATACATATCAATGAGCATTTTTTTTTCACTGTTTGTATTCGTGTGTGCGTTGACTGAGTTTTGTCCACCTTTTGCTTGCCAATTGGGTATATAATTCACACTATCAGTATGCAGCCCGCGACCTAGTGCTTAGCAACACAACGCCATAGCCGTTGAGCCACTGCGGCAGGTGTCTCAATTGCTTATAGAGCGCTATAATGCGACCTGTACTCCCGTGCTGTGTTGTATGCCGAGACACTACTTGGTAGTTTTTTGCTAGACCACCTGCCAACGGACAGCTCACGGTCACACTTGAGCGCATCGGCATACACATCCCGCGTTCACAAAGAGGTTCGTAAGCATAAGAACGATTCGTATGAAGGAGCGGCAGCCAATCGTGATATAGCGTATGTTTGGCGAAAGCGAATGAGCAACGACGGACAGCTTTTACGAACGAAAAGGTTTGCGAAATTCACCTCATATTTATCGCGCACCATTTCAGCTGCTGTACGCACACACACGAAAAAGAAAGGATAAACGAAGCTAAAAGAATCTTGACGCAATAAACTCCGCGTGACCACAGGGTTTCTTACCGTGCGACGCTTTCGACGCCCGACATCGCGGAGCTGGCCACAATGGACTAACGAACCCTGCACGAGCCCACAGCGATCGCAGTGCCGCCGGTTTCGTTCGGAGCAAACTAAAGTGGCTATTTTGTCGTGTCATTAAAAGAGAGTGGAGTATAGGGAAAGCAAACGCAGCGGCAAAAAGAAAAGAAAAAAAAATATTGCAATCGCACTTCGTCGCGTTTTCGTCTCCTCGTTCCCTCCGCACTTTCACATTATTTCTCTGTCCTAACTGGGTGGAGACGCCCGCTCCAGAGCCCAGCCGCCACCGACCAGCTAGGAAAAAAAAAGAAGGGCCCTCTGCGCGCCGCGTAGTCTTCGGCGGTCGTCGCTAATCCCAACGCGCGCGCACGGTGCGACCGCACCCACCCGCGTGGCACAGCGTCGGTACGCGGCGACCCCGAGTGCGGCGCGCGTATTTAATTTATTATTTAACGATGGTTATTACCTTCTACTTAGCGACGATGAATTTGTGTCCCTCTTTGGAGAATCGTTTTCCTTCTTTCTTTCTCTCGTCCAATTTCAAACTAGATAGATAGATAGATAGATAGATAGATAGATAGATAGATAGATAGATAGATAGATAGATAGATAGATAGATAGATAGATAGATAGATAGATAGATAGATAGATAGATAGATAGATAGATAGATAGATAGATAGATAGATAGATAGATAGATAGATAAAAACGACTCTTCGTCTAAGCCATCGTCTGCATCTCGTGTTTACATGATTACACTATACAGCGGACTCGGAGTAGTCGCCAGGTCATAACAGTCATGATTTACTTGGCGCGTTCAACGGAGAAACGTACGTTATATGTAGAGGATATCCCGTTGTTCTCGAAAAGTGCGCAGTTCTGGAAGGTCGAAAGTTACAGACACAATGTGATTAATGCGACATCTTACTAATCGCTCGTTCTAGCTGAATTTTTATTCCACACGCAGCAGGCGGCATCCCAGGCGAGGTCTTTCTTTACTTTGCGCCTGGCCGTAATCCATGTCCATTCGTTTAGAATACAAAGTCGTCACCGTCACCGATAGTCGGTCCCTTACTGATGCGCCAGGCTTCGAAGACGGAGGTGGCAGCTGGTCGGTTGCTTCTTGCAAGGGCTGCCCATCTCCTTCGTCGGCTGTTAGTGGCGCGTTCTTAAAACTTTAATGGCGCCATAGATCAGTCGCGAGGCGCAGCTCTTTGCCTTGCTTATACTGCGTTAAAGGCGTCAGCCATTGCTCACCGCTGACCCTTCGCCCTTTCCCCCCGAGGTCGCAAAGCCTGCTTTGCTTCTTTTTCGCTCCTCTCCGCGCCTCGATGTCTACCACTTAGGGCGACGCGCGCGCGAGCCTTCGAGGCACAAAACAGAATCACGATGTTCGACGAAGAAGTGACCTCGAAGCCCCACCACCTACAGCGTGAGCCAGTTTAGAAATCGCCATCTTCACTTGGATGAATATATATACTTTCAAAATTCTCTCTCTCTCTCCTTCTGTCGTCTTGCAGTAGTTTAACTGCTAGCCAGCGCCGAATGCCGAGAGAACAAGAACGCATGGGGAGGAGAAAGACAGGGCGAGATTACGAAAAGAGAGAAGGCTGGTGCCAACGAGGAGTGGGCGCCCATGCACTGTCGCCATTTAAAATAATGCGTCACTGTAGTCACCGTCGCTTTGGTCCTTAGAAAAACGCTCTGCCCGTCTCGCAGGAAACTGGTCGTTGTCTTTCAGACAAGAGCAACGTAAAAAGAAAACTGTTAGCATTTTTGAAGTAACTGTGAAAGAGAGCGATATAAAGAACTGGCAAAGCGAAAGTGAAAAATGTCAGGTGGGAGAAGTCGGTGAGGGGAACGACAGAATTTTAAGAAGGTAAAAAAAGTGCATAAGAAAAAAAAACGAAGCAAACATGGACAAGATAGGAGGTTCAGAATGAATGCGTTGCTGAGAAAAAATGACCCGGGATTTGCAAGATGAATATGTCAGCGGTACCCCCTCTCCGTTTTTCTGTAGTTCTTTTGACTCAATCGAGCCTTGCGCCTTTATCTCGGCGCATCTGATGCCTTTTTTTCTTGATTAGCGATGAGATGAAAAAAAAAGTGCTATCTTTCTTCAGCGCGGATTTTTGATAGCCCGCTCTCCTCTCTTCCCTTGCCACTGGTTCAGCGTGCTCATTACTCGTTCGCGAGGTCGGGGGTGAGCGCAGGCAAGGGAGACAAAGAATGGCTGAAATTCGCCCGACGCCTAAATGTCTGTCTTTGATCACTCTCCCAGTGATTATTTCTTTGCTGCAACCCCCTCCCCCTCTTTCTTTCGTTGTCGTACTCAACGTTCTCTCCAAATTTAATTCAATATCGACCTTCTCCTTTGTGTTTGCAAAACACGATCGTTACGAACGGCCTCGTAACATGTGCCAAAACGACTCCTGACAAATGCTCGCCATTGAATCGAGCATTTACAACAGCGAGAATATAAGCTATACGCTCCCTCCTTTGCAACTTTTATAAGCGCTGGCTCGGGAGAGAAAGAAAAACAGTGCTCGTTGAATAAGAACACGGAAATGAAGTGCTTAGCGTGTCATTTTCGGGCTGTTGTTGCTCTAGGGCAAAGCAACGTGAGTGGATCTTTGAATAAAGACTCTCTCTCTCTCTCTTCCTCCTCTTCTTCTTCTTCTTATTTCGCATTAGCTCGATAACACCACCTTTGCATGAAGGAGTATTACAACTACTCAAACTAAGCAAGGTACATCGCTGGCAGTGGCTGGCGATAGCAAGCCCAATGAACGCCCTGTATGTGCGTGAGGGCGAAGGAAATAGTTTGCCGAAGCAAATAGTTTGTGTGTATCTAGAAGAAAGCATGACAGCGCCACGGACGAGACGGAAAGAAATATAAAAGCCCAACACTGACTGAAACGTGGTGCATACAGATGTCAGAAGCGGAAATATGTGATATTAGCATATATTCCTGCCTTACATATGAAATAGCTTATGAACTATATGGCGTTTTTTCATAAATACGGCACGACGCAACGTCCGTCACCTTCATATTGAACAATGGTCCCGCGCGGGTCCGGTGAAACATCGTTTACTTTGTTTTCTTTTATTTGACGCCTTTTCAATTACATTTGACAGTGCTTGTGCCTCGCCAGACGAAGCTTTGCCTAAGGTATGCGACCGGACTAGTTGGTGTTGATCCATGACGTTTAACAGAGCGAACATGGACAAAGGACGGCGCTTGTCTACGTCTGCCTCTTTCGCCGTTCTTTGTCCATGTTCGCGCTGCTAAACATCATGGCTTCTTCTAAGCCTGGGTTCTATGCTACCACATGCTTCTAAGATCATGTAGGTGCCTATAAACCTACTAACGATTCGGGTGCTCACGCATAACTACCATTCGCATTGCGACTCTGAAAATTTTCGGTTAAGAAATTTCGCATGTTGGTTAAGGATATGCACTGAATGAAACTTTGAAATTTTCTTGTTTGGCAGTGTAAAATATCCGTGATTTAGTGTGCTCAGGCGCTCCTATGAAGCTCGAGCTATACCAACCTGGTTTATCATAACACTGATTGTCAAAAACAAGGACAAGAACAAAATTGCACTTTCTGCGATAGCTGTAGCCGTTAGAGCGAGATGCGATGCATACAGTCGGTAGATGGATAAAAAATTGATATGATCCTGAATTTGCACTAGATAATTATATAAGCGCTTGAAAACCACCTATGACTTAGAAACTTCCTGAGATGCAAATTAATTTTTTGAATAGTGTTAACTGTTAATTTTCGATCTACTCAAATCATTAGCTTCTTCAGCGACACCGCGCCTGGCAGATAAAATTTCTATCTTTAAAAAAAATCCTAATTCGTGTGTTTCACTGGTTCTCTTATCTTGCGTTTATATTGCAGTTCCGTTAGAAGACAGGAATAAAAGCACGGTAAGGGCATTTGTTCAAGTTTAATCTACTACTACTCGCCCCGTATGTATGTCACCTACGTATTAACAGATATTTTCCCCTACTCGACCACGGGAGGCACACATCAAAGCTTGAAATACCGCGCTTTAAACGCACATGTGTAAATAAACAAACAAACAAATAAATAAATAAATAAATAAATAAATAAATAAATAAATAAATAAATAAATAAATAAATAAACCTTAAGTTATACAGCCATAGGTGTAGTACATGGGAGGTTCTGTCAAGTAGGTAGTGCATACACTTGGGTTGTCTTTCAGAAGGGTTTGGGTGCGAGCTAGTTGGTACGGATCATTCATATTCAAAACAGCGCCAAAAAACACGGGCAAGGGAGGACACAGGACGAGCGCTCTTCTTTGATCGACCAAGTGGAGTTAAAGGGACACTAAAGAGAAAAACGATTTTCTCTGCATAAGTAAATTACCCATCTACCATATCAAAAACACTACTCTCACCACAATGAGACGCTTGCTAAGCCAAGAAAAGAAAAAAAGAGCGCGATAACAAAAGACGGGCGGCGAGGCCTCCTTGAAGTTCCTACACCAGTTGGCTGTGACGTCATCGATTTTGACAGCGTAATTTAGTGTCTAGTTAATCGTTAAGTGGTAAATATATAATACATTGTGTGTTCTGAAGGAGTCAGATATTGAACAAGGCGAGTTTCGGGAACTTTTACTAAGCCAACACACCCTAAAGTATTTTGAAATCCCTGTCGTCGCAGTGATGTGCCGGCGTTGGGGATTCGGCGCGAAATTAAAGAAACTGAAACTTTGGACTTCATTTTCTCTTCTAATAATCAACCTATTATTTCGACATTAACAACAACAGAGTTTTCAAAGAATGCTTTATCCGTCTAAACTGATTTAGTGTTTTGTTTTAGTGGTCCCTTTAAGAAGTATGAGCTGGCATACACGAGTCCACAACGAACTTCGAAAAGTCAAGCGACCCGAGCTCTGGAAGAACGAAATCACCGCGTATTTACACGTAGGATATGCGTCATCGTGTATTTGGCGCATCGTCGACTGTACGCACCTCGCATACTTTACACCGCACAATGTGTACTCTGGAATCAAAACTTAATTACGCTGCGTTAGATTCTCACTCGAAGCGGCAACCATGCGGAGTACGTTTTCAGCTGCGTATATCACCGCGGCGGCATCGAGCGGCGTGGAATAAACCCTGTGACATCGCGACGATTACGCTTCGCAAGTACCTTCCGCGCGACTGCCGATTTAGAGCTCTTTTTCGAACAAACACGGGGGCGGGGCAAATACTTAAAAATGCGCGCGAGCCTTTCTAGTCGCGCAAGGCTCTCCAAATACACGCTCCCACTTTGCCTCGAGAAGAACGAAACGCTTGCAGGCATCAGCTGCATGCAAAGCCCACCCGGCCTTCTCTCTCTCTCTCTCCTCCTTTTCCGCCATCTTTTCCTCTCCGTCTCGCCCCTGCTTAATACCGACAGCGTCACGGCCACTCTTAAACGCTGGCAGCCAGCGCACCTTTTAATCAAAACTCAGTCCGGCGGAAACTCGAGCACTTCGAATAAAACGCACCCGCGGCGACGCACGCCCGGCCCAGGCACGCTACAGCAGGAGCAGGTAAACACACGCGCAAGCGCACGGTTACGTCTCTTTGTGCGTAATGCGAGCGCCGCAGCATGACGTTGCGAAGCGGGGCTCGGTTTGTTGCGGGAGGCAAGCGCTCGCTTCAACCCACGCTCGCCACCCTCACGCACGCGGTCGGTGCGACCCGATCGCCTTGGCGGGCGGGTCGCGAGGGGGGGCGCACTCGCATGCGCGATTTCGACACCGCGTGGCTGTTTTAAAACAAACGCGACAGTAACTGACGTGTGCAGCGAGCCATTGTTTCTCTTGCAGATGAAAAAAAAAAAGAAAGAAAGATCCGGAAGAAATGACTCCCCCCACCCCCCATCCCTGCTCCTTGTGCGAACGCTTTCAGTCCACCTCGTTTGTACGAAACAGACGACAAAACAAAAAGGGCGTCGTCTCTTACGAATTCGACATCACAAACAGAATCATGTGCAGATTCAGTGATGGCCCCCCCTCGTCCATTCCCCGCTCCCTTTCTCCTTGTCGCCTTGTCAGTTGCGTCGCCTTATGTGACTGATTTTAGAAATGTGAAAACAAAAAGATGGGGAAAAGAAATTAGGCCTAAAAACCAAGAGTCCGAGAAGAAGTCATGGTGAAAGGAGGCGCTAGATGAACTGGAGCGCGGTGATATCTTTCTTTATTTTTTTTTTAGATGGATATATGATCGTTGTCGGCCTGCGCAATCTCCCTCAGAAATCTCGAACGAAAAAAGAAGCGGCGAGTCGCGGTGAACTGGCGGATGAAGGAAAGAAAAAGAAACGGAGGCAAGTCGATCAACTGGCAGGAAACGGTCGTTTTTATGCCCATTTTTCAATCAGTCTGCCGGCGCTCATCGTTGTTGCCTCCATACAAGCTTCCCTCTCCCCCGAAACAACCGGCGTTCCCTCTTCGTCCTCCTCTCCAACCAGCCGCGACTCCACGAGGCTCTGTTGCGGGACTTGATATACGACGTGCCGCTTTACCACTTCTGCATAATTTCCGTGCGCATTGACGAATGAAGGCAGCAAACGTTGCGAACGACGCGCGGGCTACTTCTTCGTCTTATTTCATTTTGTTTGTATGTTCTTAATGCTCGTTGCGCTTTTTACGGCATCTTATTTTTTTTTTCTTCATTCCCTTCTTCGAAGCCTCGGCGGATTTGCTTGTTGTATAGGGAAGGAGCTCATCTTAACGCTGTAACGCGCTCGGGGACGACGCTCTTTTACTCGGGCGCAAATCTTTATTGCTTATTTTCGCGTACGTAGCTTCTATAGTATATGTTCGCGCTTGTATGGCTTAAATTTAGCACCGATCCTCATCATCGCTCGTGCTGCCTCCACGCATCGCCTCATTACTCTGACGAGATAGCATGAGAAGGGGGATCCTGCTCCTTTTTCATTCGGTATACATACAACGGCACACTGTTGCTGTTGCAGCGAATTTTCTTTTTTTCGGGCTTCGGGCATCTCTTTTTTTATTTTTAAGCTCCCTCGTGGCACTATCCCGAACTACTTGAGTGCCTGCTGCGCGACGAACACATTTTGCCCGGCGGCTGAGTAAATGCTACACGTGGGAGGTGACATGGGCTGCCATTAGTTGTCAATCGCGTGCAACGGGCCCGCATTGTGAACGAGAGTAAGTGCTTTTCTTTTATTTTATGTGTCGCTGAAAAAAAGAATCGTCAAAATGTTAACGAAGTTCGCCGCAAAGAGGAACATTAGGTGTACAAAAAAAAATGAAAGAAACAACATAGCCTTATACAGTGTCGTTCATTCAATCTATTTTGCGTGTCTTTTTCGGATAAAAAAATTATTGCGGATGCACTAAAAAAAAGAAAGAAAGAAAGAGAAATCGTCCACCCTTTTCGTCCTTTAATAGCAACAAATCTTGGCACATGCACTTCTAAAATAACTTATTACGTTACAGTGTTTTTTTCTTATTTGATTGTAAATTTGTGTTTGCTCAAGCTGTTGTCAATCGCAGCGAAAACGCTTTGCTAAAGGTAGCGACCAGCAGAAAGCGGGTGCGAGATATTTGGCAGCTCTCTGAACGCAGCCACACTTAATGCTGCGAAGTATAACACTTCGTTCTTCCCCAGTATTGATTCCTGATGCACTGTATTGGTTACTCATGAAAGAGAGAAAAGAAGGAAAAGCAGTGAAGTTAACCAGACGCACGTCTGGTTAACTACCCTGCACAGAGGGAAGGAAATAAAAGGATGAAAGAGAGACAGAAAGGAAGAGAGAGAGAGAGAGAGAGCACGTGTTGCGTGCATACTTGAAGGAGCACAAACACGTTTATAAACGTTTGCAGAGACATCACGACTTCAAATACTGTAGTAAAGTCCTCATTGCTTTCTCTGGTTGTGGTTTTTTTTTAAGGGTCCTCACTTTTGAAAGGGGTATTTACTACCGCCGGTTATTCATAGCTTTATTAAACAAGAATCACAACGTTGAGAGCAGTGAGAACATTGTGGGGCGCTAATGACAAGCCCTTGCACTTTTTGCAAGAGCTTCCTTCACTTAAAAAAAAAAGGAAGACGAAGCGCAGACATACATTTAACCTACTGCGCCAGCCTATATATACCCTTACTCGTTCACTAGATATGTTTCATATATTTGCCTCCGGCTCAGACCAAGTCATCCAGCACCCGGTGAAGTTACTTCTTGTTTCCCCCATTACAACGCAAACAACATGCTATAGTGTCGCATTGTTGGTTTCATGAAGTGCTTGGAACTTGCGCACTCAGAACACTTGGGAAGAACTCAGTTACCTAGGTTACAAAACTGGGTCGGCATGAGTTCTAAGCGTACACACTCGTATTTTATTCCTTTTCATCTTCGACAAAATATTTCACTCAATGCCACTATACGGAGTAAATATGTTGGCTTGATTTTGTTCTATTCTTATCACTTATCTCTCCGCGCGGACCGGTTTCGATTATACCAATAATGATATGCAATACAGAATTGAAGTGTAGAGGAGTGGTCACCTCGGTCGAGCCCAAAATACAGCGACACAATGTTATGCAAGGATTGCATAAAAGATGTTCGTCATTGTCTGGCAGCTTTCCCTAATAATATATACAACCTTGCGATTTACCAGTACCACTTCTTGAGAACTGTTCCAGTGTAGGGACATGTTTGGGAACACGGGCCAGGTATTGCGGAAAGAGGATGGAATTTTTCTTGGCCACCTCGATTTATCGTTTTCTTTGTCAGCTGATGCTAAAACTTGCTTATGGAACTCACGTAGACAGGAGAAAGCTGAAACATACACGTACTTACACTCTGTCTACGAGCGGAACATTGCACGCTGCGTCTATGCAGCTGTGCCGTCCAAAAAGCGCTCTACCTCAATGAAATTAAACGCGTTACCATCCATGTTTTTCCTGTGATTGCAAGAAAAGCTATTAAATGTGTTGACAATGTCACACATACACAACATGTACCTTGCCTGCCTGCTATCGTGATTGGTACTACCGATTCAAAGAAGCCCGCCCATTCCTAGGATCTTCGACTACTGATAGGGCGTGAAATTTCGACCAGCCTCAGGTTCTTGTTAAACTACTCTAAGCGACAACAGTGGCAGTATGATGCCAGTTTCTATTCCGACTGATGAACTGAAGAAACGAAACCTAAATTGGAAGGAGGGGGCGCTAGCCTTTTCGAATTTGCAAGAACTGGGTTTCCTGAGGTGGGATCGTGTGATGAAAATAGTATGAAGAAAAGTGAGATAAGAAAGAGTGTGCTACAACCGTAAAAGAAGAAGAAGAAAAAAATGAGATGAGGTTTTAGCTTTTCTCAAAGCTGAGAACGCTGCGCAGGATAAACTAGAGAATATAGCGCACGAAGGGAGTCGTATAGAGCACAATGAAGGGAGTGGCAGCGGCGGGCGAAGCGAGGAGGAAGGAGGAGAGGGATTGGGAGCGCTCTTCTTTTGTCGCTGCTGCAACTGCTCGAGTTTCTTGGCTATAGCGCTTGGGTTGCTCGGTAGAATTGTAATTCACAGAGTCATATGCATGCAAATGCGGGCGCCCGTTTTAACGGCACCGCCGCCGCCGCCGCCGCCCACGGAGGCGTCCCTCGAATCGGCCAAAAAACAGGCCGCCACCGACGAATGGCGTGAACCACGGCTCGCGAGGCTGAACGTCGTTGGCTCTGCGAGCAGCTGTAGCGCCAGGGACCAAAGGATTACACGCTAATCCGGAGTCGAGTGACACTCAATTGCGGCCCCTCTAAAAAAAACCGAGCCCGCTTCGCCCTCACGCTGGGATTTTCAGCGGGCTCGTGGAGCGGAATAAATGCCTGCTGCCAACGGGAGAACAAAGAGTAGAGACGGCCATGAAAGGCAAGAGAAAATCAAAGAAAGATAGCAGCCGACACAGTGTTGCAGTTCCCCGCGCATGAAGGCAATTTTGAGGGCGCGAAAGACGCTTTCAGGCATGGCCTTTTCGTCAGCATATTGGAGTGGGGCTGTAAGGTTGAGGTACCGGCTTGGGTGTTTCGCGGGCTTTCGGCAGGCGGGAGAAGGCGTTCGAGACGGGTAATACAACGGACAATGCAGCGGGAGCCCTTTATGCTCTCTTCATGTTTTCGGACATGGTCAGTCGCTAGAGGTGGGAAAAATTGACGCCCGAAATGGGATTAAGAAGTCTATTCGCTTGCCGGCCTGATGAACAGTACGTGCTCTTGGAGACGTCAGCAGCGCGCACGTGCGAGGGCTTGCAGAAGCCGACAGTTGGGTAACATTATGGAGTGCATGGGTGCCCGCCAAAGATGGAGGACAATTTGATGGCTGAAAGAAATCTGTTCCAGTCAAGTAGCGCACGCGAAGTTTGTCACTACGTCGCACACGTTTCTTGCTCTCGGGGTGTTGCGTTAACCTTTTTTGGTCTTCCATGCTGTCACCCCTCGTTACAGTGATGCTTTTCAGTGTAGAAATTTCAATGTAAATCTCACTGATGTGCTGTAGCGAACGTACTTGATGAAGAAAGGTAATGCACACAGAAGTTATTGAAGTGAACCTCGAAAGCAGTACATCGGGATTGAGAACACGAACAGTACTATACTACATTTTTTTTTTCGAAGTGCTGTTGAAGATTTCTAGTTAGAACGGGGAGACGAGGGGAGACACAGACACACCATTTTTTCGTAGGCGCCGCCATATTGTGAACGCATTGGCGCCACCTATGAGCAGCGCCATACTGGCTTGGTGAAAGCGGTGTTTTGCATGGCAGGTATGCGCTCGGCGCTAAGTTCTGGCGTTTGTTATCGCCGTCGCGCGGTCTGTTTAGTATGACGTGCGTCTTCTGCATGGTAAAAGGTTCTGTGAGACGTGCTGGAGTGGTTTAAGGCGTAATTACCGGAATTTCTGCTAGCGTTGAGGTGGACGGAACACGCAGCGCGATGTGTGCCCGCATATTGGAGCCTACAATTAGCCTCGGAGATCAATTGTGTATTTCTGAATGTTCCATTCACTAATCTACCCTTATTGCAGTATTATCCTCTATTTCTAAGCTGCAGTTGAGGAGCCATGAAACATACTCGACGATCGTAACAGCGTGGGTACCGTTCTGCTACGATAGGAGCTGTGATGTTACACTTTGACAAGCGTTCAAACTGTTCGCTGCGGGTTGCATTGCGTGACTACTTGGTTCGATGGATGAGGCTTCCGCCCCTGAATAAAGTAGTATTGGCAAGTAATAGCAGCATACCGTACAGTCTGAATTAAGCTTGTCCAGCAAAGGGGCTGTTTACGAACTGCGCGAGCGTCCTAAGCAGTGGTAGGTGCTGGATTACAGATATCTTCGTTCTATATACCTCATGGTCCAAGCATACGGCATCAGCGGTTATATATCTATGAACGTTGTGCGGCGTGACTATGCGAGGTTGTATTGCGGCGTTAGCCCGTTTTCTCTTGATTTTCGAGCAAAAGGATGATAACTGAAAATTTTTTTTTCGGTTGTGTTCCGTTTTCTACGACGCACACACAGGTATTACGGAAATTTTGTCCTGAAAAATCGCCATCGCATACTTTTTTATGCGATCCCTCTCATATATTATGGCTGTATACAGGCCTGAAAGGCAATGCCGAAACGCACAGCTTACATATGTATCGTGCTGGTTCACCAACCGCAGTAATCGCTGTGTTGAGCAGCGCCATCAGCCTCATGCAGGAAGGCTATAGCGTAGACATATGGTAATTTGAAGCCTACTAGACTTGAAATGCGCGAGAACGATGCCGGTGCCTCACAAATATTTGATAGCAGCTGCCACTTAGATGTTTCATGGTTGCTTTAGGTTGGCCGTGCACGAGCATGCGTTCTTATTTTTTATGTTTTACTCCCTACGCCAAGCGATGAGACAGTGAGCTGATTTACCATTAAATGCTGGTAATACAGAGACGTGGTTTTGGGACGTGAAACCCCATAATTTAATTTTAATTTTAACAGAGAAACCGGTTTTCTTTGTTGAATTAAAACCGATATAAGCAAAATAATTCACAACACATACACACACCGCGACTGATAATGTGCGTACACCGCGGCTGATGAAGGGCGTCACATTTTTACGCCCCCAAGACATATTTCCGCCTACTGTAGTTACCGATGCACCGAAAGGCTTCCCTGACGACCTTATATGAATGGTCATGGTGTAAATTTGACAAAGTACGATCTAAAACATCTCGAAATCGTTCGCAGCACGTGACAGCAATACTTTAAAGCAGCGCCGCGCCGGATCTCCCAAGCCAGAGAGGAAGAAAGGTTCAGCGCGCGCCCTATCCTTCTCGCCCGATGAAAAGGTCTATACATTCAGAGGTGGAAGAGCCTGTCATTTGTAAGGTGTACGGGCCGATTCGGGACGCATGTGCAATTTGTGTTGCAGGCTCGCAGCACGATCTCCCCATGAACATCGAATATATATATACGGAATAAAGTTAAAGAAAGAAACACAATTTGCCTTTGTTTTTAGAGAATTTTATCATGGTGAGCATCTTCCCTATTCAGCCGCTCAAGCCTTCCTTCAGGCCTAAAGATAGTTATTATTGAATCTTAATTTTTATTTTGTATCTAATCACCTGTAGTTAGCGCTTTTATCAGCATTTACCAGCGGAAGCCAGAATCTATCGTCTGGCACCATTGAAATCTGCGGATTGTGTTCTCCTTAAGTTGACTAACGTTCCGCTCACCATAGCGTTCGGCGTGGCATTGTCTGCGCAAACCTACGCGAAATTAACCAGCCATTCATCGCAGTTCAGCTAGTCAGTGGCCGACTTCGAGCTGACAAAATTAATATGCTGAACTGAAGAGACGCGAATCGCTTACGACAGAGCCCCTACGCGCCTTCACGGTGCACGCTGGCAAACCGCACAAGGAGTTGGGGGAAACTGGGGAAGGAGCTGGGAATCCTTCAATTACGCTCACGCTCAAAAAGCTCGGAGGGCCATATCTGAAGTCTCGAATGCGTAGTGGTCACTCGCCAGCGGTCAAGCCTTTCACGCGCTCGCAGCGTCGACGGTGTTCTCTCTTAAAAGGCCGCACGCTCGCAGGCAGCAGAGAGCCGGGGCCTTCTTCAAAGGACGTCCCGCTCCCTCCCCTTCAGCTTCTTCGCTTCCTATCCCGTGAAGGACAGCGCCGGTCGCGCCTGTGCAAACAGTGCTCGCCGAGCGCTCGCTCTGTATGGGGGCCTGCGTGCCCTGGCAGTCGGGGACCGCATTGGATTAACTCGTTAGAGTAGTTTTAAATTGGGGAGTTTGAGTGTCCGGCCACCGTGCTCGGCGCGGAGGCTTTGTGCGACTCAGCTCGGCCGCTGCGCGTGAAAGGGAGGGGACACAGACCGATGCGTGCCGCGCATGCAGACTAACCAGCTGGCGTCTGTTAGAGTTTTATAGCTCCCCAAAGACTGCCTTCCTCTCCTCCAAAGCGCCCTGCCCTCAGAGCGCCCGACTTCTCGCTCGCTGAAGTTGTCCGTAAACCGGCCATTCTTCCTCACAGGGGCAGCTGTTGCGTTAGCGGCTGTAAAACTGACGAATGGAGATGATGAAAATTGTTCTCTGATAGTTCTAATTACTTGTCGTCGGGTCGGTGTAAGTGGAGCATGGGAGATGTATGCTCGCAGTTCCCGCACGTGGCAAGTGCACGTAAGTGTGTTTCTGTCGGTTTCGGCACGAGGATGACGCGGCCTAGCACTTCCTCGACTCGTTCACGTTGCTTTTTGGAAGCGCTAGAAAGCTCGCTGTCCCCGATGTGGAGTGCATGGTGGCTTGGACGGCAAAATTCCAGTCTTGCAAATGAATAAAGTTCTGTTTTTTTCTTCTCAGTTAGAATGAGCCGCGCAACCAAAGTAGGTTCGCTTGATAAATCGATTGCTAGGTAATCACGAACGTACTGGAGGTGGCCAAAAATGAGAGGAAGGGACCGTCAGCGCCAGCTGACGGTTCACGACGTTCTTTTACGACGTCGTCGTGTGACATTCACGACGACGACTATATGACGAATATAAGTGCCGACTACACGACGAGCAGCAAAAACAATGACGACGACAGAGACGGTGACTATGACTGAAGCATAAGACGATGGCACGATGTCTTGCACACCTTGGACCCGGTACGGCGAGCGTAATGAACACAGTATCGGTAGAACATTATATATACATACATACACATATATATATATATATATATATATATATATATATATATATATATATATATATATATATATATATATATATATATATATATATATATATATATATATATATATATATATATATATATATATATATATATATATTTATATATATATATATATATATATATATATATGTATGTATATATATCAGATCACGTTCTCGTGACGCCTGCGGCAAAAAAGACGTTCCACGTCCGCCGCCAAGGTCTGTGAGTGGGGGGCGCTGGCTAACACTCCCAGGGTTCTACTAGTACACATAAATACCCAAGAAAGTGGATGGGGAAACGCCGCCGCGGTAGCTCA
Source organism: Dermacentor albipictus (assembly GCF_038994185.2). Classification (NCBI taxonomy): domain Eukaryota; kingdom Metazoa; phylum Arthropoda; class Arachnida; order Ixodida; family Ixodidae; genus Dermacentor; species Dermacentor albipictus. The sequence continues at coordinate 333,497,356 of NC_091821.1, forward strand.
ATTGGTAGAGCATCGCACGCGACATGCGAAGGTTGTGGGTTTGGTTCCCACCTGCGGCAAGTTGTTTTTTCATCCACTTTAATTTCCATTAATTTATCATTACTTTATTTCATTTATTAAGCACATGCAATTTCCCCTTGCTGTACTTGGTGTCAGTGTTTGTTGGCTTCTCATTATATGACTCATAGTTATCGGGTCCCTCGGTTAACCCCCTTTCTTCTCGTTTATATATATATATATATATATATATATATATATATATATATATATATATATACACACACACACTCGGTCGATATTTGGCATGTAGCCATGGTAACCCGTACGTAATCGGTGCTCGAGCCTGGCTACACGGCCGTCACTGTAAATGAGTAAAAAAGGAAAAGAAAAAGGGGGGGGGGGACATTGGTTGAGTTTGGAAGTTGGCGTGGTGTGGGATGCCGCACATATTTAAATTCCGTCGTTGTTAAAACTTCTCACCACGTGTGTGTTTTTGAAGCGGTGACTTCGAATGGCTGAATGGAGGCTATTGTGAGCACCGTATGAAGTCAGCTGGCCAGGGTTGCCGCGTTCCCAAACGCGTGGAAGAGCAACACGACACCGCAGCGTTGTTCGTGCTCGGGCGTACCTTCAGCAACAGCGGCAGCTGCGGATTGTCCCTCCGCGCGCACGCCACGCCGGTGCGTGATCTACGGCTCGCTACTCTCGATGACATGCTCGAGTGACAGAATCACGCGTGCCCCGTCAAGCACGCACCGTGTCAGCAGAGGTGGAGCCTCGGACGAGTTGTCACTTTGCGCCGCCCAGGCTCGCTTTGTTCGCTTTCCTTTGCCTTCAGTTTTAGCTTCGACAGACTCATCACGTCCGCAGCTGGCCACGCGGCCCAGTCGTATGCGGAAGGGTTTTCGTCTTTCTGATGGACACGGCGTGGCTAAATGACGCTGCTTTCGGACACGCGCTTGAATGGACAAGGGAAGGGGAGAGATCCGAACGTGACTGCTCAGGAGTGAGTAAAAACAACAATACTTCTTGCTTCTCTGTTTCCGTTTCTTCTCTGCTGTCACTCACTCACCTACAACTTCCCCTCCTTGCTCACGTGCTCAGCCACTTACCCCTTCTCTTCTTTTTCTTTCTACCCCACGAATTAGACAGCCATCAGACACGTCATTTAGCCGTCGCAAAGGACGAGAGATTGAAACTCCTACCAACGGGCACCTGCCTTTTGCAAAAGAAAAGAAAAAGAGGAAGCAAGGACTGTGTCGTATAGATGACCCTGCGCTGGTATTGGCGCCCGTGATGCAGTCATAAAAGTCGACATGAGCGAAAGTAATTCAGATCTTGTAGCACATTTTGCTTTCTATCAGTAGTATACCTATGAAATGGTGCAACTACTTATGCTTTCTTCCCCGTGGACCCAGATGGGCGTTTCAAATGCGGAGGTGCAGTAACAAAGAAAAAGCCAGCGACATGGCGATTGTAGCGGAACGTTATAGACGGGACAAGAGTGTAAGTACCCGAATGGAAAGGAATGAGCGACGAATTCGTGTGACACGGTCATTTTATCTTTTTGCACAGCCATCCCACATAGGTCGTTTGTCGCTGTTCGACCTTGTTTAGCGCAGGCTAGCGAAACTCTTACCTCAACGAGAAACCCTTTATCTTTATGCATTGCTTGTTAAATACTTCATTAAATTATATGTTTCTTTATGTACCTGTTCCATACTACTTTGAGCCTCACTTCACATATTCTCCGGTAAGTACATTAAAAAAAATTCTAAATCCAGTAACTTTCCACTATATGTAAATCCTACAATGTCATATAATCATACGAGATAGCGTGCAAAACATATATGATCTTACGAGACTGACTGGACATGTATACAATACGTGGCACCAGTCAGGCTCGTATCCTTAACTACAGGAGTGCGATAGCGTAGGGCAAAGTATAAAATAAAAGCAGGCACGCACGCACGCACACACGCACGCACACACACACAAACACAAACACAAACACACACACACACGCGCGCACACACACACACACACACACACACACACACACACACACACACACACACACACACACACACACACACACACACACACACACACACACACACACACACACACACACACACACACACACACACACACACACACACACACACACACACACACACACACACACACACACACACACACACACACACACACACACACACACACACACACACACACACACACACACACACACACACACACACACACACACACACACACACACACACACACACACACACACACACACACACACACACACACACACACACACACACACACACACACACACACACACACACACACACACACACACACACACACACACACACACACACACACACACACACACACACACACACACACACACACACACACACACACACACACACACACACACACACACACACACACACACACACACACACACACACACACACACACACACACACACACACACACACACACACACACACACACACACACACACACACACACACACACACACACACACACACACACACAAAGACTGATCACAGAACGTACTGTCTCGCAACACTTTACGAATGTGCTGCGGTGTATGTCACTGCACGTAGAGGTTCGCGGGCTGTCCAGGCTTTCGCACCAATGCAGTAAAGCGCAAATGCCAAGGAAATGGAAGCACACATGTTTGGTGTGAAAAAAAAAATGAAGAAGAAGCGAGAGAGAGAGAGAGAGAGAGAGAAAGCAAAACAGAGAAATGTCGCAAAATACGTGCGGCTTATGGCCTATAGTTCCTAACGTGCAAAGGCACAAGCATTGTCCACTTTTTTATGTGCCTATACTGCACAATCCTAAAAGTACAGCCACACGAAAAAAAAAATAAGAGAGGAAAAGAAAAAGAAGGCGTTTTGTGGATTGAACACGGAGGAGGAGGGGAAGCCGATGGACCGTGCGCGAGGAACGAATGCAAAACTGCCGAGGTGGCGTCAATGAGTCCGTGCTCGCCAGGATCACCCTTCCTTGTGCGCGTATGAAGTATATGAACGCGGCACAAGAGAGGGTGCCGCTCGGAACGAGTTCCTCGGGGCAAAAGGGGAGGGGCCCCGCGTTGGCGATGCCTTTCCTCGAGCGGCGTAACCTGGGGCCTCTCCACCGCCGGTTTAATCTCTCTAATGGCGCGGCCATTACGTCGCCAGGACGTTACTTTGTTTTTATCTCTCTTCTTCTTGCTTCTAATCAGCCCAACTTTGATATACACGCGCGCTGCCGCGGCAGTGACGACGACGGCGACGGCTCCTCCCTGATTGACCCTTCAGTCGCCATTACGCCCCCTGCGGGTGGGGAGGAGAGGGGGCACGCGGGCCCTTGCTTTGTCCGTTTCCCCGCGATGCGTTTTCCTTCTTTTGTTCGTCGCTTCTGCCTTTTCACTCCCGAACAGGGCGTTCCAGCACGGGTGTGTTCCCCCGGTTGCGCAAGCGCCGCCGGCTCGGACACCCCCCTCCCCCTTCGCCTGGGCCCTCGTGGGGCCAGGCCTCCTGGGACGTCCGGCCGGCCGCCTGTGTTCGCCGTGGTGTCACGTGGAGGCGTACCCTCGGCCGCGGCTGGCACAGCGTGCGGGCGAGGACGTCCAAAACATGCCTGGGTGGAGCAGTGGAACCCCTGCCGAGAGCATCACACCACCCCACCGGGTGGCGTCCTCGTCGTCGACATTGGGTCTCCGACCAGAAGCCTCTTTCGCACTTCGACGGCTCGGTATATTGGCGCCGATGGCACCTGATCGCACCGAAAGAGCGCTAAGGGATATCTAAGCGACGGCTGCTCATTTATAAACACCAGTGTTCACGCTGGCGATGGTTTCAAAGTCGTATCTTTGATTGTTGGTGCACGAGTCCTCCACGTAATAACGCTGATGACAGGTCCAAGCACACCGCTCAATGTTTGGTCCACAGCGCATCTATAAATGTACAGAATCAGTTATCACAAATTTTGCACTAATCCTGTTCTACTAAAACGACTTTTAAGAATATGCTTGCCTCCTATTTAATATGAGTAGTGCACTGAGAAATCTGTACAAAATCTGTCATGTCTGACTCGTTTCTGATATGAAATCTTCAAGTTCTCGTTGATTTATTTTCATTATTTTTTGATTAACCAAATTAAAATTAACTTATTCTTTAGGTAACATTGCAGAACACGAAGAAATTGTGCAGCTGAAGTTCTTTCTACCTGAATTTTCCCACACTAACCGATTTATAACAGGAAAGAAAATAACAAAAGGTATCTTTAGTGAAATGAACTTCCACGAACTGCGCTGCCGTATACCAGCATTGAACTTCTACCTCCACAGGTCTGGTCTGGTCCCCTCACCATTATGCTCATTCTGTGGCGAAGCGGAGACAATCGACCATTTCTTGTTGTCTTGCAGACGTTTTTCTATTATAAGAAAACGACTACTCGAAATCCCGCTTCGCTCTATTGGTCTAACTTTATCAGTGCCTGTGATCCTGTCTTTTGGAGCCTCCATTCTTGGGTTCAGTAACAGAAATGTTTGCTTGGCGATCCAAAATTACCTCATTGAAACCAATCGATTTCCATGTTAGGTTGATCGTTCTCCCTCCCAACCATAGCTTCTTTTTTATTTCTTATCTTTTATTGATTATTATTGTTATTATTATTATTATCTTATACCCGGTTTTCATCTGATTATTTCCTTTTTTCTCCAAACACAAAACGTTTACTTTTAAACTCGCACGCCCAAATTGTTAACTCCCTTGTTATCATTATTATTTTTAGGCACCTAATTAAACCGCCCGATTCTTGGCCAATCCCCCACTGTGGGTATGCGCCACGGCCACTAAGGACAACAACAACAACAACAACAACTTCCACCTCCTCAGGACGAAATTCACTTTCTAATTGTAGCATGGAAAATAGTGAAGCCTTTTGTTAAAACGTTGCAAAAATATTGCTGTGCAACCACGGCCGCAGAAACTGTTCAGTCGTTGGCACTTCGCTTGGGTCACAGCAATACTATATATTGTGAGTGATGGTGTTCAACATTATCTTGATTTATGCCAGTCACCTAGCTGTTTATCGACTAGCACGTCTTTGCTTGTTATCTTTTCGCTGTTCCGCTTACGATGTCATGTCCCTGACAAACACTGCCCTTAAAATTCAAGAGCTCTTTTCGCTAACCCGTATCTGCCTCTACATAAAAAAAAAAAAAAACCTGCTAGGTAGGTTTTCAGTATCAAGCTTGTGTAATCTCCCGGTGTAAGATGTTCAACGCAATCATTTAACCAGTGAACTCCCAGTAAAACTGAAATAAAGCAATTGCTTTACGTAGATTCAGGTAGAGCACGCAAAAATAAATCAAATGCATATATCCTGCTTGTCTACTCTCACACGCGCGGTTGCATCGCTTATTTTTCAACGTCTGCCTGAACTATCAAGTCCCTCACGCTCGTCACAGGTAGGACCTCTGCAAGCGCATCGCGTTCCATACAGATAGATAGATAGAATAAACTTTAATGGCCAACAGAAAAGGCGATCTACCCACCCCCCGACACGCAGGTCAGGGGGCGAGTGCCGCCGCCTCAGATGCAGGCTGGGAGGTCTTGGGTCCCAGCAGCCTCTTCAGCCAGTTGGACGAGCCGGAGCTGGAGCTCAGAGTCCGAGCTGCGCAGCAGGGTCTCCCAGGTGTCTCTACTATCTATTTTGTGCGTTCCCCCGGGAGAGTACGGACATTCCCATATTATGTGGTCGAGGGTCCCTCTCGCCCCACAAAGATTACATTTATCGCTCCTGGCCTCGGGGAACATGTGGTTCGCCATAACCGGGTGCGGATATGTATAAGTTTGTAGTCGTCTCCACGCGACTGCTTGTCTGTTGTTTAATTTTGGGTCTGGCGGGGATACCAGTCTACGAGCCAATCTATAATGCTGCGTGATCTCCCCATATTTTAGCATGCGCTCTCCGCGTTCCATACAACGTCGTTCAGTTTCAGAAATCAGGTGCGGTGCACGAGACGAAGTTGCGTATTTCTCGTCTCGCGAGCAAAAGAACCTCGTTTAATGTCTTCCTTAGAGTGAATGAAGGCGAGCGTCGCCCTGGGGCCCGCGGCAACGCGCTCTCCCCTCCTCGGTTCGCGCGCCCGCCGCGCTAGAGCACGTCGCAGACGTCGCCGAAGCGCGGCGCGCACCCGAAGGCGTCGGCGAACCCCGCCACCGTGGGCAGCGCGATGTTGCACTTGTGGTCGGCGCGCGTGCGCGACGTGTCGTTGGCGCGCAGGAGCGGCCGGCCGCGGCTGCACCACTTGTGGCAGAGGCTCACGTAGAAGAGCTGCTCGTTGTTGAGCTCGGCCACGGGCGACTCCTCGCGCGGCCGGTAGCTGGGGTCGCTGCGCAGCGCCCGCAGCGCGGCCTCGTAGCCGGCGACGTCGGCGTAGTTTTCGTCCAGCGTGTTGCGGCTGTAGTCGGCGTCGAAGGGCGCCGCACCGGTCGCGTACCTTTGCACGTGGACGAGGAGAGACGCAGACAGAGAACCAGAGTATAGCGTGTAGCAGCAAACGTTAAAAGCCTCGCGTTAGCGTCAACATCACGTACCCTACGCTACCTGCTTACGGTATACTATATACGGGGCTCTTGCGTACGAAACGCTATATATATGCCTTTCGAACTTCGGCTATATAGTGCTCAACGCTGACGTACCTGTATATGAGACGACAATGGAGCAGAATAATTTTTTACGAAGAAAAAGGCGGCCCACTTCTGACTCATCGAATCATCGCTCACGGATTGCTCGGCTCTTTATTCCAATGCGGTCAGGATATCTCTAGAATTTGTTTCATTGAATGATTGTTAGAAAAATATTGACGAGAGCTAGACTCAATTTGCGGATTTGCCCTACATTTTCAGCGCTATATGGTATTTACGAGACACACTGAATTCGATTAACTCGCGCTTTGCATTCCCATAGATGCAGGCGCCGCTGTTCGGGGTTTAGGGTGTTTTGCCTAAGAAGTATCCTCCTCCCCCATTTAAAAACGAGAGAGCACGCAACAGGACATGGACGAGAAGGTTGAGAGTAAAGGAAGCGCTGACTTGTCTGTATTTACTTTTCTATACAAATAACAACTAAACAAAAATTGTTCGCAATCAACATTTAATCTTCGTCCCATCTCGTCCCTGTCCGGTTGCGCGCTGCGATTTGTATTATCATGGTACAAATACTAGCACGGTCTTATATACCCTGCTTCACAATATAACACTTTTGTTGTGCATTTCGACACTTATTCTGCCTTATATATAGATTTAGTTTCATAAACAAGGCCCTGCTTCACAATATAACACTCTTGTTGTGTATTTTGATATTTATTGGGCCTTATCTATCTATAGATTTAGTTTCATAAACAAGGACGTTGTTATTTTTGTAATGTTTTCTGAAAAACGTGATTGTTGATATAGCGTTGAAAGCATCTCTGGATGAATTCATTCGTGATTGCGTTGAACGGTAGCATGCTGCATCGGCATCCTGCAAGGAGCTTCGATTCCTATGTAACACATTTTAAAAGGCGCTTCTGTTCTGGCGAACAAGCTCCCATGAGCCGCGCACCTTCTCTGCAGGCACTTCCTCTTGCTCGCCCACTTCTCCCTGGTGGTGGAATCGAGCCACTCGGCGCGGATCCCCAGGTGGCTGAGCAGCAAGCCGTGCGAGTCGAACGCCTCGAGCATAGCCGCACCAATCACGTGACCGAATCCCCCGTACGAGGCCGCGCTCGAGTTGATCAGGACGAAGGGTGGCGCCAGGAACCGGGGCGGCACCACGATCACGTGGTAGAAGGGAACGAAAAATGGCTCGTCGCCGATGCTGGGGTGTGGTGCCCCCGAGTACATGGCGGTCCTCAGGTTTGCCACGGGCGCCGACTGGCTGGCATTGAACAGCCGCGCTGCACGCTTAGCCTTGGCCTTGAAAGACCTGAGGGGGACCAGAGACGACGGTTCGCCAAGTTTGTCCGGGGCGATGATTTGCTGTTATCTTACTGCGACTTTATTGGAGGACAAGGCGGTCGTTTCGTAGCTGTCATGTACATTAAGACGCTAATTTCAAGTCTACATGATGATTACGTGACGCCTATGGAAACCGCGAAACTGGAATGTTAGGTTGCCTCCAGAGAAAAGTTTTCGAAAGTGTGCCAGCAGAACAGTGGAGTGAAATTTCTTGATTTTACCGTCATTTCCAATACTCGGTCTTCAACAATGGCCGAGGTTCTTTGTATCGCTTCGTATATGGTAACTTTATCCTGCGGAGCTATATCCCTACTACATGGCGGGCAAAACAAGAACCTATCCTGATTTCGCAGGCGTCTTGACACTCGAGATTCATCTCGTGGTGTGGCATTTGTTGAAGCGTTTCTAGCATATTGAAGTTGGCAAGCCCGAAGTCATCGCCTCTCTTTTGCGCATCGTGGCGTGCTTATGCAGCGTCTTGCGTGTATATATACCTAAGCAGGTCTCTGATAAAGACGCTGTGGAAGCCTTCCAGGTAGTCGTACTCGGCGTCCAGACCCGCCGCCGTGTTCAAGTGGTCCGGCACGCCCAGCACCACGCTCAGAGCGTTCACGCGAGTCTCGGCCTCCTCGCGAGCGGCTCGCGACGCCATCCAGTCGGCCAACGACGACCTGACCACTGCGCGTAGCCGCTCGTAGACGGCCCGGGCGGCGCTCACCTCTTCGGGCCAAACCCGGCGCCGCGCCGCCTGCGTCACGAGCGCGTAGGGCGCCAGCGCGAGCGCGTACTCGTAGCAGCTGCGCTGAGGCGGCCGGCCGAACCGCAGCATCAGGTTGTACGAGGTCGCCGGCGCCAGGTAGTGGAACACGAGGGCGGCGATCCAGCGCAGGACCTCGCGGCGCCGGCCGCCGCCGAAGTGGGCGTCGATGCGGTGCGTCAGCTGCACGCCGCGCTGGTCGAACACGTAGACGTCGTCCGCGGCGCTCACGTACACGGGCGGGCTCTGGTTGATGGCTCGCAGCCACTCGTGGACGCTGATGCCCGGAGTGCGAAGCGCCAGAGAGCGCACCGTGAGATACTCCGGCTCCGAGCCGGCGTGGCCGGACGCGAACGTGTCGGCCCAGCGGGACACGATCGACTCCACGCTGACCACGTCGCGTGCGAACTTTGCGCCACCAATGAGCTCGGCGGAAGCCTGCAGTGCCTTGGGGTCTGCCTGCGGGACGCGAGGCAAAGACCCTCGGGACATTGTGTGATGTTCGCTGCGGGTCTATTCACACTGTGACACCGCGTTATAATAGTTTCGAGCGATCCGAGAAGCGCGACTGGATGAGACGAAAGGCGCTTGAGAACCGCGTGACGTCGCTTCAAAAGTTCGAGGAGGGTCTGCACAAATGCACCGCTCGAAGGTCGTGCGTGAAAAAGAAATAGTTGAAATTGTTTACGATCTCTTATGGGCGGGATACGGTAGTTTAACAAGTACACCCGTACGTTGCAGAAAACTGACGGCGACATGTTACCATATAAGTTTACTTGTAAGCCATTGGTCACTTCAGAAACGTTCTTATCTCAAGTGACATGGTGTAGTGCATATTACATAATGCATAAAGTGAAAGTTGTTTTATACTGAAAGCGCATAAAAAAATGCCGCATGGCATATGTATCTCCAACTGCCTGATGTTCGTGTTTCAGTCGAAACCGAACGGGGCTCAGTGTGGTTGCAACACCTATCGAGCGTGGCAACCACATAAAGCTACCGCAGCAGTGGTAACAGTAAGGCGCTTAGCGCAGCGCTTATTAGATGCGGAGACAGCGTGCTCAAAATACATGGACGATGCATGGACATGCACGTGTCTCCCATGAAGAGCCTCTATCTCTCTCTCTTTCTCTCATGCGCGCGCGCGCATCATTTCTAATGACCATGCAGCATAGCAATGCGGTCCTGGGTGTACACCGCTGGCTAAGCATGAAATTCGCGTGAGAGCGCACGGCAGCGAAATATTATCCTTTGTTTAGCACCGCACACATAAAGAAGAAGAAGTAGAAGACGACGGCGATAACGGCGTTATTGATGACAACAAAATAAGCAGCGGGCTATAGACCCCATCAAGGGCATCCGTCCCGAGAGCATCTTCGCGTGGTGCGCGAGAGCACAAACAAAGGAGCGCGCGGGACGCACCGCGAGGCGCGCCTCGGCCCACTGCTTGTAGATGCGCCCCTGGGCGAGCAGCACGATCATCTGGCCCGGCGCGCGCAGGTCGGCCGTGGGCTCGGCGAGCAGCGTGACGGGAAGCGCGGCGCGCAGGCTCAGCCGCACGAGCACGTCCAGCGGCCGGTCGAGGATCTCCCAGCGGCGCGGGTTGACGGGCACGCCGAGCGAGCGAAGGGCCCGCACCAGCTCGGGCTGCGTCTCGTGGCGGTCGGTGAACACGCGCCAGCACTTGGTCAGCGCCGCGGACACGCGCCGCACGCTGGCCGAGCCACCGGCCGGTCCACTCGCGGCGTTCGTCCACTCCCATCCGGGCAGCGGAGAACGCTGAGTGCAAGTGCGAGCGTTCGCTGAGAGGTGCGCTCGCTACAGCTGCCCGAAACTTCACGAAAGGAGAGGCAACGCGTGTATTACAGGCTTAAGCTGCACGTGCGAGACGTTAGCTCGACGGCTTCGTCTAGCGCATCGACTTCATGAAATGGGGCGATGGGCTAGAAAGACGCTTTGACAAAATATTCTAGGTGGGAGTATACTCTCTTCTTGATCTATAGATCAAGTAGGTTGGCTTGACTTTGACTAATTGAACCGCAAGCGTGCCTTATAGAGCAAGTGAAGGAAAGCGAGACAGCCGGTGCTTAAGGCAGACCCACACAAGCCTCCTTAACATAAGAAACTTGCAGGCTTCTCACGCTAACTGAGCGACGCATGTGCAACAGCTTAGGCCGTACACCTTCTCGAGATTTAATAAGTGATTCGCTTGCGTTTTACCCTGTTGTTTCTCCTTATCACCGTCTATTCTGTACCTACTCATTATGGTTTATTCCTTAGCACCATAATAAGCGACTACGCATTGTAGCGGATGTCACGTGCTCAAGGGCTACCTGAGCACGCCCCGGCACACACGTCTTACGAACAGACATCCTGCGAATACATATTGCCAAGCATATGCAATGTTTCTTTTACTGTGCTGTACCACTGTCTTGAACCGGCTACTGCATGTCTACAAGGCGCGGACGCTTCCCTACACTCATTGCTCAAGTTGGCCCGCAGTGCATCGCTCGGGTGTTTCTGCCGACCGGCGCCTTCTCGCTTTTTAGGCATTGCGACGGCGTCTATCAGCGCCTATCCCTCACACAACCTTCGTGGGCCTGTATCTCTTTACGTACGTGTTAATGTAAAAATGTTCCACATGCCCCAAGTGCAGATACGCAATTTTTTTTATGTAGCCTACGAGGAGATAATGTTTGAAACTGTGATTAACTGCAGATAAAAAGTGTTGCATTTTTGTGTTGTTGTGGAGGAGTGCGGCGGCTCGCTATTGCCTTCTGCCAGAGGTCTATTTCAGTTAGCTTCACCAGAAGCCCTCCAGGGCGTCCGTAAACGTCGAGAGCAGCTGTACCTTCCACGGCGCGGCAAAGACGTCCCTCGGCGGCTCCCAGTTGGCGCACACGTAGGCGTAAAAGTCCCGGCACGGGTCGGCCATGCGGTTCAACGAGCGCGAGAGGCGCGCGAAGTGGTTCTCCTCGAGCGCGCTCAGCGGAGCCGCGTGCTGCCGAGCCAGCCAGCGGTCGTCCTCCCGCGGCCTCGGAGGCGGCGTCATCACCAGGGCCACGATGGCGGCCGCCATGATCGCGGCCAGGGCGCCCAGCGCGAGCACGCGCACGCACCACGGGGGCCTCGCGCCGTCGCTGTCTTCGCTCGAGGACTCCGACGGCCGGCTCACCCACCCCTGGCAACATCGCGCTTGCTGTGTAGCAGCGTATATAGATCGGCGGCCTATACTTGGCACTGCGTACTGGAAACGGCCGCTCTACACACAACACACACACACACGTGTAGGACGTAGAGAGACGTCCGCGTGCCTTCTCTCTTCCGTCCTGGCCGCGTCTAGCGATGCCGTTTTCAAGACCTTGTCTACGTTTGCTCTCAGCCGACGTTCTCGCATATATGAACGCGGTCGACACACATACAACCGCCCTTCAAGGTATCAACTTAGGCGTTTGGTCCAATTCAACACAATCAAGTTTTATTCTCGTTTCATAAAGCAGCAAAATACGCGAAATTCTTTTAGACCCAAGGGCAGTGTCTATATAGTAAGTTACCTAACGTGCATGTACAGTCATGCGAATAACAAACCACACGGAACTCCTCATTCCATAGTCTAGTTTGTTATTCGCATGAGGGTTCCATAGTCTAGTTTAGTATAGTGTAGTGTAGTTTAGTACAGTCTAGGATAGTATGTCATTAAGCATAGGTGAGTGGTTGTAGTCGTGTCTAACCGCAGACTTTAAAAGATGAACCACCGCAAAACAACCGAAAGTGTAAACTAGTTTTCTGCATGAAGCGAATAAAACAGCAACATCAAAGATCTACACGTAGGTGAATGTCGACTGCAGGGTAACAAGTAAGCATTTTAATGTATGCACAGTGTATTCGTAAGTAAAGAAGCTAAGTATAAACGACTACACCGAATAGATATCTATTTCGGTCGCGCTCAAATTTCGCATAGATGTGGAGTTTCGCAGGGCATGTTGCTTACTGTATTTTGATATGACAAAGCTAAACGTTCGTAGACTACACTTGGATGACCAAAGAGACGAGGGCATCACTGCCGCCCTTGTTCTTGTCTTCCAAGGGTTGTCGGCGCGCTGTTAGTCGCAATGTCGTAATATCGTCACACCAACTATAATTCAAACCTACATACTGCTCGGATGCAGAACCTGCATTATTCGATCAGGATAGTAAGTGCCGCATAAGGAAAGTGTAAATTTCCTCAGTAGGAACAATAGTGCCGACTGCACACGTTACCTGCCGTGGATTAAATGAGCCTCGCTACGGGTGCTTATTCACCAAAGTGGTACAGATCGCACTCCCGTCATTCAAGCTACCATTTATGAGACAGCTTCAGTGATAAAGAAGCCTCGTGAATGTGATTTTACAGAGGTGCATGAAAAAGAGATGGTTTTACATTTCAGGGCGACATCTCTCTTGATGAAGTCACATTTACTTGTGCGAAGCCTCCAGTGTTCCATATCCTCCGAGAAATCTAATCACGCGAAAGTTTACGTGTAATAGCAAATTATACTGATCGTAGTGGTTCAAGCCAACTTGTGTGGAGCCCGTTTTTTGTCATATGCGCCTCCGGTATGTGTAACCACCCAACGTTTTGCATGTCGTAGCAATTTGTCCTTAATGTTTGCACTGGTTTTTGTCATTTTGCACGAAGCCTTTCGTGTGTGTCATATATGTCGAATCAAGGAAAGCAAAAAAAAAAAAAAAGAAGACGAAGAACGCAAAGGTGTGTACATACATGTCGGCGGCACCACCACCCAACGTTTTGCATGTCGTAGCAATTTATCCTTAATGTTTGCACTGGTTTGTTGTCATTTTGCACGAAGCCTTTCGTGCAAAAGACGAAGAATGCAAAGATGTGTGCATATATATCGGTGGCACCAGCCATCCTTTGCCCGAGTGTATGCTAGATGGCACTACAGCATCGCACCATAGCATAAACAGATGCTTTATCAAAGCGCATGTCTCCGCCTCGCTTGCGCAGGTTCGTCAACGAGGATATACGAAGCCGCGATTGATGAGCAAGAGCACGCACGTCAGTGGCATAACATGCGAGAGAGACCTGACCAGACCTGACTATAAGATGTCCTTTCAGGCGTTGTTCCATTTGAAGAGCACTTACTTTTCTTTCTTTTTCCTTTTTTATTTCAATTTGGTAAATATGTATATTTTTTTTAGTATACTTTCACAGCACAGTCGAGTACTGCTACAAAACGTGGGGCCATTAAGTAATATCAGCAGGAACATGTCACATGCACTCGGAGTTCGAACACCAGCAGGGCAGAGGGTCATGGAATGCCCCACTTATACAATTCTGTCTAAGCTACGCCACATTCTATGCTTATCGCGCCGTAAGCTATTATTCGCGGGTCACTAGCTTCGTGTGCGCACTACTACGAAGGCTCATATAGAAAAAAAGAAGAACCCGCTCTCGCATTTTGTGAGGATGACTTACTTGATGAAGTGCGTTGATTTGGCTTACGCCCACCAATTTCAGGTGTTTCTTCATACTGCGACTAAGGGAGGCCGGTTTCACCGCCATGGCGTCCAATTAGGACTTATGCTCGTCGTTTTCTTCTTTCTCTTGTTCGTTGCTTGGTTTTGCTTTTGTTTCTTTCGCTCCCAGCCAATGCCACTTGTCCACTGCGGAGTATTGAGTAAGAAGCTGGTGGCCCAGTGCCATTCGTCTTCTTCACTCATCATCACATGCCTACACATGCCAACTGCAGGACGAAGACCTCCCACATCCGTCTATAACTACCCCTGTATTCAGCCAGTTGACACCATCTTAAGCCTGCTCAGTCCCTAATTTCAACACACCACCTAATTTTCTGCCGTCCTCGACTGCACTTCCCTTCACTCGGCACTCTAACTGTAATTCTAACAGACCACCGGTTATCTACACTACGCATCCTATCTCCTGCCCACCTGCGTTCATTACTCTTAAGGTCAGCTATAGAGTATCGTTTACCCATCATCTGCTCTCCAATCTACCCCGCTATATTCCAGTCTGTTAATACTGCACGTACAGTTCTGCATTACAAAACACTTAACATGAGCGTACAAGCAGTGAGAGAGCTACCCACCTGCAGCTGCATTTTACTACCACTGTCACCGTCAGTTTATATTGCAGATTTCATGATGGCGGTATTAACATCCCGTTTATATTCGCCATGTTTTCTTGCAGGAAGAAATTCCTGGAAAAGAAAATGGCACATCTCTGCCACGTATCTTCCGCGCGGCCAGTACTGGTCATGCTAGAGCTAGCCGCTCATATGGAGAATCGCGAGGAACGTTATTAAGTCTTTATTTCAGCTTGTACACATAAAGTTGTTATACGTCAGGGGCGTAACGATGATTTCTATAAAAATGGCACAGGCCTATTATGTGGGACAAGAATAGCTTTCCATAAGGTTGGCATGAGTAGCGGAGTCATTGCGGGCGGAATGCGTAAAGGCTCGTCTGTCGTAATTTGGGTGCATGTTGACGACACCAAAGGAAGTAAAAAATTAAATCCGGAGTCTTCCACTACGGTGTGTCCTATAACCATAGCGCGGTATTGGCACGCGGAATCTCACAATCTCTGTTTTATCTCTCAAAGTGTCGAGGGCACTTATTTGTAACAATAACTAAACCAGAAAAATTCCATCGTTAGAGTCCGAGGCACTTCAAACACCGAGCACAAGATAGTACGTTGCGCCTCTCCATTTTTGTTTGTTCGTTTGCTCCATCGTCACGTTGGCGTTCAGGCATTAGACGTGCATCCGTCGATCGCCAGCAACGAAACCAAAGCCACGCGGCGAAGCCGACGTAAGGCGGGCGCGGAAGAACAATAATAGTAATAACAATAAAAAGGGCAGATATCTGAGCTATTGGCCGGCGGGCCTACAGCGGCGGCGTTTGCAGCACGACATTCGCAGCTCATAGAGCTCGCCGTCCATTCGAGGAGGAGCCGCTCACGTCAGGTCTTTTCTTTCGAGGATCGTTCGCGTGCACCCCAAAGCAGCGTCAGCAGCCGAAGCGAGAGTTCGGCCCCTTTGTGCGAGTAGCCGTGCGTGCGTGCGTGCGTGCGTGCGTGCGTGCGTGCGTGCATACAGTGTGCACGCGCGATTGCGAGAGCCCTGTCTCCTCACAGAAGTCGCACGTCGTCACACCCATGTCTTTCCGGTGGCACGTATATACACAGGTGCGAGTTTCACCGTTGCCGTAGGCCTCCCACTTTCGCGCTGCGTTCTCCTCCTTTTTCTCGAGTGCGCGTGCATGCGTGCCGAGTGTGTGAGTACGCGCTGCGTGTCTGTCCCGGTGCCGACGAGGCGGTTTCCGGGAAGTGTTTGTGAGTGCGTGCGTGTTTGTGCGAGGTGCGCGGGAGCTGTGGGTACGAGGACCGGTGTGCGTTTGCGGTTGTGTCCCCCCAGGTGCTGCGTCTATTACTGTTATTACCGCCTTCGTTGGCGTGCGACAGAAAATCTATTCCTGTCTAGACACCTCTCCGTGCTGGCCTTGCGTTCGGACTTTGTCATCTGTGCATGTATACACACGCACACACACACACACACACACACACACACACACACACACACACACACACACACACACACACACACAAACACACACACACACACACACATATATATATATATATATATATATATATATATATATATCAGCGAGCGCCATCGCCTTCTGTACTGTCCTCAGCTACGTGTCTGCCTGTGCTTGGTGACTATATATTTATAAATATATTACAGTAAGGATACTATACATAATGGGTGTTCAAAATTAAGCTTAATTTTGAGCACCCTGTATATTGTTACCGAGCACAGTCAGAGAAAAAGCTGAGGACAGTACAGAAGGCGATGACGCTCGCTGATGTCGCACGGACTGGCTTCCATCTCGTATGCCAGTGAGTGCTTTGTAAATACCCTTCGTAGATATATCTAAACCTCTCTTCTCCCCGTAACATTTTGGTGGAGGTTGCGGGCTCTCCAAGCCGCACGACGGATTTACGCAGCGGACTGCATCGCCAATGCCAGCTTAAGGCGAGAATGTTTCGGGCACGTTGCCACTCGCGCGCACCGTCATCGTGGCACCCGCGCGTGACAGATGAAGCTTTTCTAGCACGGATAATACCGACGTTGAAGATTGGCTTCGACTATATGCGAACGGCTGAGCGCGAGCAATCATTAGGACCAGACCGTCGCGCTTGCTAACCTCATCTTTTATCTCGTTTTAACGGAACGCGTCTGGTTTGGGGCCACGAAGAGGAATTCACCAGCTGGGACTTGTGCAAACGAAAGATAATTGATTTGTTTGGAAAGCCTGTTGGTCGCTGGCGTGCCGCGTAGGAAGTCCTTGCGGACCGAGTTCAGACTTGCACTGAGTCGTATGTGACCTATATTCAGGACGTGCTTGCGCTTTGTCGCAGGGTTGACGAGAAGATGCCGGAAGCCGAAAAGGTCGCTCATATCCTCAAAGGAACCGCAGAGGGCGCGTTTTCTCTGCTCGTTTGCAAAAAGTCTTCGACAGTGCAGGACATAGTTGCTGAATGCCGACGCCTCGAAGAAGCCAGAAACCGTCGCATAGCCCACCACTTTTCTTGCCTTCCTAACACGACTGTAACATCTACCTGCGAGGCCCTCCGTCTCCCACCCATGCCGGCTGCATCCGACAGTATTGCGCGCATCGTCCGCCGGGAGATTGAAGCTGCCTGTCCAGTTCCTCTCCAGCTTCGCGCCTCACATGATTCCCACGCAACAATATCCCTGATCCAGACTCTTGTACGACAGGAATTGGCCAACGTCGGAATTCAGTCGCTTTGCCCAGTCAATAGACCTGGCTACCGCTCACCCGACATAACCGATCTACCACGAAGTTCGTACGCTTGTTCTCGTTATGGAAACCCGGAAGAACGCGCGCTTCTGATGACAGGCCTATCTGCTTCTGCTGTGGACGCGCTGGACATATTTCCCGTCATTGTCACAGTTCTTGGAACTCGCAGTTTTGGCCGAGCTTTCGCAATACCAGGCGTCCGCCTGGTAGTTCCCACCCGCAGACTCACATCAAAGAGGACACCGTTCCAATATCTCTGCCCACACGACCAAACCGTTCCCCTTCGCCACGCCCACGTCTTTGCCGCTCGCCTCTGCCTCGTCGCTCTCCGCCTTCTTACTCTCTGCCGCTTCGCGGAAAAATACCGTGCGCGGATCTGAAAAGTGAGCCTGCCATGACGACCCGGCCTGAAATTCCTTTGCTTACATTGCCTGGTCATCAAAACCTGATGAATGTGGACGTGGATGGTATACCTGTAATAGCACTTCGATGTAATGGTTCGGCGGAAACTCGCAAGGTGGAGACAAGTAATTACTTAAGGAAAAATGAGACATCCACCCAATCGTAGCAATTGCTACAATGAAAACCCATACGGGTTCCACGAAAAAAAGGCCTCGCAGTTGAAGAAACATGGAGCGTCATTCGTTCCGGACCAGGACGAATGTTCCGTCAACTGCGAGGATTTTGTTTCGAGGAACCCGTATGGGTTTCCATTGTAGCAATTGCTACGATTGGGTGGATGTCTCATCTTCCCTTAAGTAACTGAAATAGCACCGATTGACACAGAAGCACACATATCGTCGTACGCGCCTAAAGAAAGTCGGGACTCCTGGCCCGCTCACTATCGCCGCGTCGCCGATGGTGGAACTCCAGCTGTCACTGGGATGTGTGCCACCCGTGTCACTGTAGCCGGACGCCATAATTCTGTTATGTTTTACGTCTTGGAGCAGTGCCCACACGAAATCATCTTAGGCCTTGATTTTCTGTCGGCACATTCGGCCGTTATTGATCGATTGCTCTACGGGTGTTGTCCAACTCGCCCTACCACACGCCGTTGACTCTACTAGCCCTACGCCGAGTCGACTATGTTCCACCAATTACGTTCGCTTTCCTCACCGAGCCGTGACCCATGTTGCCCATTCACCTGATCCATCGGTTGCCGATAGCGATTACATCGTGTCGCCCTACGCCACAGTACTCTTGTCGTAGAACGCCGCATTCGCACACACGGTCGTCCGTATAAAAGGCAATGTCATCTGTCTTCCTGTGGGTAATTTCGGCCTCTGCCTTCAAGTAATACTTCAGGGTATATCTCTCGCAACCTTGACTCCGGCTTGCGACTACCATATTTCTGCTCTAACTAGTGATACTGCATCCCCTGCCTCTGTTGGTTTGGGCCTGACAATGCGAGTGTTAGAACCTTTCACGACAATGATGGCCCCTGACCTTCCGGCCAACCATGCGAACACACTTCATTGCTTTCTCGTCTCGTACGGGGACATTTTCGATTTCGATGACCGGCCATTGGGTCAAGCGTCCGTTAAACATCGGGTGCACACCGGTGACGCCAGCTCGATTCACCGCCCCTGCATCAGGGCTCTTGATAGTGGAGAGCCACTTGTCCTCATTCATTTGTTCTGTGCCTCGTAACGAGGGGCAACGCCAGATCATATGGTCTAGGCTAGCGATATCATTGCAGTGCCCGCAAGAACTAGTGGCATATGTGTCGGGATAAATTTTGTGGAATAAAGCCGGACTGGGATATGAGCCTGTCGCATCCTCGACGGCAAAAGCATCGCCACCCACACTCTCACGTGGTTCCCCGCTCACATGGGATTCATCATGGGAGGCCCCCAAACCCCAACGAGCTGGCCCACTCCAAGGCGCGAGGTATCGCTTTCCGCTACCATGGAGAACTCCAACGCCAGCCCGCAGTGGTGGAGAAAACAATGTTCGAAGCTTTGTGGGCCTCCGCTCATACTTATGCTGGTTCGTGCGCAATTTCGCTAACGTTGAACGTCCTTTCACATAACTTCTCAAGAAATACGTAGCTTTTGTGTGGGGTCCGGAACAAGCTACTGCGGTCGCTGAGCGCACCGTGCTGCTCATTTCACCACCAGTTCTCACCCGTTTTGATGTGACCACTTGGATGTTGACGCCGATGCTAGCGATCATGGAATCGGCGCTATTTTAGCTCAGCGCCAGCAAGGTTACGACCGTGTTATTGCGTACGCTAGCCGTCTTCTGTCCCAGGCGGAGCGCAAATTACTCCATTACTGAATGCGAGTGCCTTGTCCACGTTTGGGCAGTGGGTAAATTTCGCCCCTACTTGTACGGCCGGCCATTCTCAGTTATCACCGACCATCATGCCTTACGCTGGATTTCATCCCTAACGCTTTCAGCCCTACTAGACGTCTAGGTCGGTGGGCTCTACGACTCCAGGAAAACTCGTACACAGCTGTGCATAAGAGCGGCCGATTGCATGAAGACGCTGATTGCTTGTCGCTCCATCCAGTAGATCCACCAGAGCTTTCCGACAACTGCGAACATCCCTGCGTGCTGTCGCTTACTGCGTTTCAGTCTCTGGGAGATTAACAACGCCGTCAACCCTACTTGCGAGACATCATTCTCCGGCTGACTTCTGAGACACCTGCCTCTCCTCTGCGTATGTTTGTGCTGCAGGATGGCGCCTTGTACCGTTATAACGTGCACCCGGACGGCATTGAACTGTTCTTGGTTATTTCCACACATACGCGTAAAACTGTCTTCGCACCTACACGATGTTCCTACCGTAGGTCGCCTCTTATAGTCTATAGGACGTACGACCGTGTCTGGCATCGTTTGTTCTGGCCCGGTATTTGTCTGCCGTTACGTCGCTTGCTGTGAACATTGCTAGCGCCACAAGAAACCAGCAGGACTCCCATATGACCGGCTTCAAACCGTTGACGTACCATCGGAGCCATTCTTTAGGGTTAGTCTCGACCTTCTTGCCGCTTGCCCGCTATCTGCCTGCGGAAATAGGCGGAAAGCAGTCGCTACCGACTACATGACCCGGCATGCGATCACTTGGGCTCATATTATTTAGATCTCTCTCTCTCTCTCTCTCTCTCTCTCTATATATATATATATATATATATATATATATATATATATATATATATATATATATATATATATATATATATATATATATATATATATAGTTTTTAAGGGATACAGGCTCCGTGCCTGTATCCGGGCCCGGGCTGCAGCATTAGCCAACGGCTTTCTGGACTAAGAGAGCCGCCCGCCTCGGGTGAAGAAAGGACACTTTCTCGCTGTTTCTTACAATAAACGTTCATTCCTCCTCCTCCTTTTAAGGGATACACTAAATTCTTGCAGCAGTCAATTGTATTGTCTCTTGTCTATTGTCGCAACAATATATTGCATTGAAGAGGAATGCTCGGCGCTGCAGCCACATCGCCACTCTTTGGGCAGGCGCGAGCTCGAGTGAGTGAGTGAGTGAGTGAGTGAGTGAGTGAGTGAGTGAGTGAGTGAGTGAGTGAGTGAGTGAGTGAGTGAGTGAGTGAGTGAGTGAGTGAGTGAGTGAGTGAGTGAGTGAGTGAGTGAGTGAGTGAGTGAGTGAGTGAGTGAACTTTTATTGGGTCCAGCAAAACGCCAGAAAACGCGCACCCGGCTAATCCCACGAAGGGACTGACAGATCTAGCCTGCCGGGCCGATCGTGAGCTCGAGATTACCTGCATGGGCTGCCCTGGTTCAGAAATGCTGCAACGCTTCCTGCTGCTCTCGCGGCGTGTCCTTTGTTCGCTTTAGAATGTAGTATATCTTTCTTCGTTGACATTTATTCCGGACGCAACTTTTCTGGCTCTATGTATAAGAACACGATCTTTCTTGCTTGTTTTTTATTTTTTGTGTAGACGCTTCTGTTTATCTTACTAGCCTTTTATTTACGGCTAGAGCCTATACCTTCGTTTCGGGCGCAGGTGCCTCTTCGAACACGATTTTGGTTGCAACTATATTTTATGTGAGCGCTGTTCCATTGTTACATATCGGGAGGACTTATGCATCGTATGCAGAAGAAAAAAAACTGCTTGGGGAAAAGAAAATACGTCCCTTCGCCTATCTTGCGTATATAGCTTTCCGTGCGTACGAAAATTGAGCAAGCGCAACAGGTTCCAATCGACAGCGGTACAGTCGTGGGCAGCCTGGACGTTTCGTCGGCGATAGGTCAACATATCATTCAGGTTGGCATCCTTTCTGCTTTTTAACTCATAAGCGACTTTGGCCAGGACTTTTGCTAACGACATTTAGAACTTTTTATCAGAATACAAGTCATCGCTGGAGCTTGTTCATTTCAATGATTGAGAAACATTTTCAGAGAAGATGTGTTGAGGACGGGCAGTACTTCTCACAGCAACCAGCGAGAAGCGCCCCGCAAGGTCTTCTAAACGGCAGGTTAACTACTTAAACACGTACCAATTTCTCGGCATTTGCCGTAGTGCAAGGAAGTATAATTTCTCTTCTCCTGTCACTTCCTTTCCTTTCTTGCTGGTTACTTGTTCAGTAATTGTTATCGGCCGCGGTTGTTCGAGCTTTCGATAGTTCCGGCTACAGGGTGTTAAAAACAATCATAATCACCATGGCGTTCTGGAACAAGAACTCACCACAAAAAAGCGCATAATTTTCTGATCCCAGTTGCGGGGACGCGTCAACCATCGTGCCTTTTGCACAGTCGCCATCGTAGCGTTGTCAACGTCGTCGTCACCTTCGTCACGTATTTCACTGTGCTAGCTATCTCTTTTTGCATTGACACGTAAAGCTTTTCTTTGATCGGTTCTCTACATTTTCATTTCCATACGTAGTGGTATAGATAGACAATCTTCCCAAGCAATGCGCCAGATTTATTTCAACTCTGCAGATACAGCGGGCTGAAAGATCAAAAGAGGTCGAGTGTAATCTTCCCAAGAGCGTTCCTATATTTGAGAGGTAACGGCACATAACAAGACGAGTCGTTGACGCTATCACTCTCAGTTTCCTAAAATATGAAGAAAGTACAAAATGTTCCGCTTATTTCAAACCTACGACGATACGTTTATGAGTCACAGCTAAGATAAGGCATACGAATAGACTGATTTCGAATTTCGCGCCAGTAGGAGATTGCCGTCCTTTGTAACCCTCCATCCAACCGGAAGCAGCCCGAAACCCGAGAAAAACGGAAAGCCACGGCCTCATTTCCGTCTCGACGTTTATACAACACCGGCGGCGAGCCGAAGAAGGATGGACAATTAACGCTGTCGAATTACGGTCCCCGCGATGTCTCGAAACGAAATTCGGCGCTCAAGAATTTAGCGCGACCGTTTCTGTAAAATACCGTCCCTCTTCTCGCGAGTGCGGAGGACCGTATATGGGGAGGGGCGGCTGTAACAAGTGTTTCCTCAGGGCGATAGTCTCAAACTGCGCGTTCTATGCGGCTCGTGTGCATATGACACGCGATCCTAATCAGGGGGGAATTAGGGGAGAAAGCCAAGACGGGCGACGACTATAGGCTAGAGAAAAACGTACGTAGAAGGGAAAGGGGGGAGGGGAGGGTGGGGGAGGGGGGGGGAACGACATTTGCGAACGAGTCTCGGCGCTCAAACCAGCTCCCCGCGCGCGGTTCCCGCGGAAAGAGGGTCCTCTCTGCGCCGCGAATTTTCCCGAGCTAATTGAAGAGCGCGCCGCTCTCTAATGGTAAAACCGGCGTCGCTACATTGCTCCCATTGGGACCTCGCCGCGGGAGGGACTCATTTGGTGGCGTGCGCGCAAGGCGAGGACGGTGCGGCCCGCTGCCGAAAGAGGAGGAAAAGCCGCACTTCCCGCCGCGCGGCGCTGTGTTCTTCTCTTTCTGCCGAAACATTGGCCGCATGTGTCCTCGCGAAAACCCGCAGGGGCTCGTGCACCAGCGGAAGACGTTCGCTCCGAGAATGTTAATGAAATTCCACGTTCCGTGGCCTACATTGGACGCCTATTGGACTTGGCGCACAGGGGTAAGTCGCGTGCGTCTGTGCATGGGCACACGGAACCTGTACAGAACTGCGCGAACGGACCCCGATCACTGCTATATACTTTGAGCACTGGCTGCGGGTCGAGGAGAAAGAAGAGCGGAATGGTGAGTGCAGGGAGCGATTTGAAGTGAACGCGAGTCTGCCATAATTGTACCGGCTCCGTCGCGCGTGCTATAACATATGTACAAAGAGGCCGCAGAGTGTGAAATCCATGCTTGAAATCTGAAGGTCGACTTCCTCCGCAGCGCCCCCCCCCCCCTTCTTTTTTATAGGCGATTGACGTGAAGGAGTTAAGCTTCACTGAACTTAGTGCATCCACAGATTTATGGCGATGGTGTCAGATGACCCATGCTACGGGACCTCATACTTTCTTCTGTCTTATTTTATTCAACCCACTAGGTACCATAACAGGAAACTTAGATGCATTAAACAATGATCAGAGAGACACCTGTGCTAGCGTGTCACTGTTATTCAACCGCGACCCGACAGAAAGAAAGAGGCAGGGTGCAATTTGAAGTGCTGCAAAATAAAGGAGTATGTCGTGAATGTACGTAAGTTAATGATGAAGAGGTCAAATTTAGACAAGGGAACTGAAATTCACGTCCTGTGCATAATTATTTCATGAGACATGTAGAATCTCTGCGTCATTTTAGCTTACGAAAAAGAGGTACAGCACGCATAAAAAACTTTATTGCTATATGTTTCTGTCCTGCTACACTGGCGCTGTGACAGGACACAATGAAACTGAAACTGTGACAGGACACAACGAAATCAAGGCAGCAAAAAATAAAACGAAGGAAAAGTTATGTGTTTCAATTCCTGCGGTGCGTACTTCAAGACAACATCAGTAGGGAACCGCGTATCCGTTATGAGTGTAAAGTGCATTGAACTCGGAAGCGGGTTCCGGGAGGATAGAGCCGCTGGTTAAGTTATAATACAGGAAATGTTCGCCGTTTGTATTGAGAATTTACGGTTAGCCCGTGTGTATATACTATCCTTGGATACGTGACCGCCATCCAGCACATGTGGCCGTGGGCACCTTTGCTGCGCCGTTTCTACTTTGTAACGCTGGCTGCATGAATATGAAGCCTAATTAGATCAATGTAATCGGCAGCATTACGCCGCGGAAAAGTAATGCGTGGCGTTCCCGGGAATGTACAGGCCTTGCGACTTTGCTGATCGAGCACTATCAGCGATAGTCGGGTCCCAGTGCCGTAGCGCCAATGAATGATTAAAAAAGTCAGCCTATACGGCTGACTAGTTTTTCGTTTCTTACGTGTATGATCTTCATTATTGGTCCAAATATTTCTGTATTTATTGTGTGATAAAGCTGATTTTGATTCTTTTTGTGGCAAGAAAAACAATGCAATGCATATAATACTTTTCAAGGGAAGGATGTTGACGAGGGGTGTGCGGCACAGAGAAGTACGACACTTATCTAAATATATTTAAGGCAACTAGAGCCCTTGTGTTGCAGTGGCACATTTACATTGTGGGAACAGAGAGACAAACATTATTTTGTTGCGATTTCTTTTTGTCCACATCCCAGGAAACTGGCCAAGAACGGGCATATACGCAATGATCCAAGTTGTTTTCTACTCGGTAAGTAGCAGCCGTAAAAGGGTGGTAGAGGCACCTTAAAACAAAAACTGCATAATGACCGACAAACTGGAGTAAGCTTGAAAAAACAAAACACAGCAAATGCGTAACCATAATTGGAGTTATGTGTTTTACGAGCCGCCATCGGCACCTTTAATGTCCACGAATTCGAGTAACTCACCAAGGAGCGCCACCGTAGAGCGCTGTGAAGCACGCAGTTAGCACCCTAGTGTGCTGCCCAAATGCTCGGGCCGCGAAGACTTTAATAAAATAAATAAAAATAATAACTTACAGGGCTAAAAGCCCCAAATCGGACCAGGGCCCATGCGTGGCGTTGCATTAGTAGTGGAGCACTTCGGAGGCCGTATTCACAGAAACATTCCTTCGCTAGAAGTGAAGCAGATGCCAGCCAGCGGTATGTCGGACATATTAGCGACGGCGGCTAACCAATGACAAACGGCAATTACGAACAAAAAGTGTTCCAAGTTCCGACCTAGCCTATTTTGGCGTGGATCTGATTCTACGCACACGAGCGTTATTTTATTCCACCTACACAAGAACACAGCCGCCGCAGCTGGTGATTGGCCCAGCGAACTGGTACTCAGCGGCAGGAACGCAATAGCATTGAGCCACCACGGCCGCTTGCCCAAGGAAAAAAAAAAGAAAGAAGAGGAAAGCGAATAGTTAACTTCAATAAGGCCCCCTGGATTTAATAACTCAAGCAGGACGTAATCCTGACTGGGCTCCGTATCCCCCGCAGTCCGCTCTCGGCGGCATACAGCTGATCCCGGGATGAACACGCGCACGCCGGCCCCTAGTGCGGCGGTACGTGCCGGAGTGGGCGAGGGAGAGAAGGAAATAGGGAGGAGGGCGACGGGGAGAAGAGGAGCGGCACAAGGGCAGCGGCCGGGTGGCTTATACGGGGAATAGCTCGGTCGTGCCTCGTCCGAGCCTACGTAATATACGGGGCGATGAAACATGGCGCTACCTGGGGAAGGGGCTCTCGACACGCGTGGGCTCGCGCCCGGCGAACAATGCTCGCCAGATGAAGACGGCTACTTCCGGCCCGCAGAGCGATGGAAGCGGAAGATGGGACGGGGGAAAGGGGTCTCTTCCGGACGTCGGCCTCGGCGACTTCCTCGCTTCCGGGCGGCTCTGCCGCCGCTACAGTCCGCCGCCGCGGCTGGATCGAACGACGCGAGAGCCTTAATAACTGTCTCAAGGGGAAAAGATATGACGAGCAGGATTCTTCTCCCATGAAGCTAGGAAAGCAAGTGTCCCGAGAAAAGAAAAATGCGAAGGGCGCGGGAGGAAAAAAAATCAAGAAGAAAAAGCAGACAAGCGGAGAAGGAGAGCGAGAGGCAGCCTTCTTTCGCAGGCACGTCTGGCCAGCCTTCCGCGCGCCGAGGAGAATGAATGAGATCGGGGGAAGAATATAAAGTGCAGCGGGGTGGCTACGTCGGTGCGAGAGAGTCTCGTCTTCTGGCACCTATGTTCAGCAACACCGTGAGTTCTCGAGTGGGGAGGAAGAGACGGGGAAGAAAAATGTCGCTGGGTAAGTGGGAGTGGAAGGGAAGCGAGAGGCTAATCCTCAGCTCGCGATTTTATCTCCATTTTGTGGTGCTCCTAGCTTTAAGGACGAGGGCGTGAGTGTTCGTTTTTGTGTTGTTTCGCGAGCGATAGGCGTTCTGGCAAGCGCTTTACTTACTGCTTTCTTTCCCGAAAGGCGAATTCGCATTCTTTCAGAATGACGTAACTAATGTCTATACTATCTGACGAACACTTGAACGAAGATCGGGTAGGAACCGCAAAAAAAAAAAAAAAAGATAGAACAGTGTGTGAAATGTACCTAGCAAGAATTATTCACTGCGCCACAACGCTTCACGGGATAGGTGCTTTGATGTTAAGTTATAAGGTCGCGGAATCGAGTGCCATCAACTATATATATATATATATATATATATATATATATATATATATATATATATATATATATATATATATATATATATATATATATATATATAAGTATGCGGACAGAAGGACGGACAACACACAGACAGATAATATTCGGTGTCTGAAAGTCGGATACAGCTGTTGACTCTCACCGATTAGAATTCACTGCAACATATCGCCTGCGTCACCAGCAATGCTTAGTTTTCTTCAACACCGGTGCTCCGCTCTTGGTAAACGTGCCTATAAGGCATTGAATAAAGTCGACCTATGGATTTCACAACGCCCCTCATGTTTATTGCCAAACACATGAAAAAAAAAAAAAACACCACGCTGCCTCAATTCTACTGTCAGTGTTTCATAGGTAAGCAAGATGGCTCATACGATGTCGCGGGGCTTCCTGTACGTGGCATGTAAAACTAACGCGAAACGGTGGATGCCCAAGAGATGAAAGGCTTCTATGCATGGCTCTTATGCAAGGAAAACAACTTTGATTCATTGAATAGGGGAGGTCTGTGGGGTGGGTGAAAGCGAACTGAACTGGTTGGTGTAGGTACGAATTCTTTTCAGAGAAGCATAACTCACGCACAAGGAATGCGTTTTCATGGATCCCTTGAAGAACTTTGCCAACATTCCCTCACAGAGTAATTCGGAACACATCAGCCGCAGCGAAAGCCGTGCGCCGTACTCGCGCTTCCGCTGAAACGATTCTGAGCTGGTGAAAAGTGATTCTCGTTTTCGACTCTACGAGAATGAAGGACACTGTGCCGGCTGGCAACACG